>NW_013667201.1:112767-113628 GCF_000517525.1 Limulus polyphemus
GTAACTTTGAATCAGCTGTGTTCCATGAATGCTGCAAGTTGTTTGGCATACGAAAGACCAGAACCAGAAACTCTACCCGGTTTCGAGAAGGGAAACAATGAAGCCCTGAATGAAATTACTACCACTGATGTGACCTTTACCGATAATAGGACATTTCCTGATGGAGCAGGTGAACCTCACGTGATGCAGAAGCCAATGAGATGGAGACCAGTACGGAAGAAGATATGTCCTGTAAAATTAAGAGACTTTGTTGTATTTTAATTTTGTGTTTGTAAATTCTGTACATTTGATTAAGTTATTGTTAATTATCAATTGATTAAATGTAAGTGGCTGTTGTTCGGGACGAACAATACTAACGCGATTCTGGGAGCATGCGCGCTGGAGTGTCTCGAAGGATCATGAGTTATCGGGGAAGACCGAGTTTGTTCAGGACGCCTTCTTTTTTAATATATAAGCCTGGCGAGAAAAACCAGCGGGGCAGATAGATTGAAAAGATAAATAATTGAGTCAAGGGAACAGTAGGCACCGTAAGTAAAGTGTGTGTGAATAACTGTGATTTGTAGCGTGTGTTATAAATGTTGTTAAGTTTAAAGTAACTGTGGAAATATTACTAAAATTTGTATCTAGAAATAATAAACTGGTTTAATTAAGAAAGGACTTATATCGCTGAAGTTCCTCGGAAAGAATGTATACCGGAAATTAATAAACAAGCAGATACTTAACTATATTATTATATGAAATCACGAAGTGTGTTTGATGGATAATTAATGGCTAAATTAAGGGTTAATCTTGTTACGCCTCCGTTTGTTAATTAACTTTCCGTAACTTCGTTCCGACGAAACTTTAGCGACACAAGTCCTT
>NW_013667201.1:114628-156235 GCF_000517525.1 Limulus polyphemus
ACTCACTATCTACACACACATTCCTTCCCGTCACGTTGTCACCCTCTTTTATATACCAGACTATCCTATATCTAGTAAGTACTAGAGCATTCGCCAAGGTACAGGATAGTTCTAGAAAATAGGTGGCGCCACACCAGTCACGTGACCTCGATGACGCAACAATCTCTATAAATATAATAGTACCGTCTGTTGTTTTTTGTATGTCCATGTAATTATTTCGCAGGGTATGGATGGATTTTCACCAAATTTGGTATGGAGATTCAATGGGTCCATGGGGGGGATGCATACAAATTTTCAGTTTTGCATTTTGCGGTTTTCATGGGCGTTTTCGCGTTTTTTACAAATACTTCGCCCATATTGATGGATCTTCACCAAGTTTGGCATGAAGGTTTGATGGGTCCGTGTGGAGATACATGCAAACTTGCAGTTTCACATTTTGTGTTTTGCAGTTTTTGCGTTTTTTATAATTACATATAAGAGAAGCAACTTTCATGTCCTGAGATAACCTTTCATTAATCATTAATTTACATAACTTCTATCCAGTACGCCAGCTAATATATAATATGTTTCTAAAAATTAAACGTAAACTCCAATCTATTATTCGATTTACCACTTGTCACTTAAATGATATTGGCTTCGGGCAATTTACTCCTTATGAGTAACCCTGGAAGTCTGGCATGGCCTGGTGGTTAGTGCGCTAGGCTCGCAGTCTGTGGGTCGCAAGTTCTCAACATATGCTCGACCTTTTAGCTGTGGGGGCGTTATAATGTGGCAACTAATCCTTTTTTTTGTTGGTAAAAGAGTAGCCTAAAAGTTGAGGACGGGTGGTATTGTATAGCTTCTTTCTCTTTAGTCTCACTTTTAAATTAGAGACGGTTAGCGCAGATATCCCTCGAGTAGTTTTTCGCAAAATTCTACAAAGCAAACACTAGCCATAACCAAAGGCCAATTGGAAGAATATGTATTATATGTACGGTGTATTGAGATGAATCTTTAACAGTGATCTTATATTTATATAGGAATGTGCAGCATTGATGGCATTGCTGTAAACTATATTTTTAATGTTGTAATTTGTTAACTAGAGAGTGTAGAACGCCTAGAAAGCATTGATGTCAAGCTTTTTCTAATATATTCAATATGATATTCCATGAGGCGTCGTTATGCTAGTTAAAAAGTGTAGAGTGATTGCAAGTTTGAGAGTGAATCAGTCAATGTGTTAGCTATCGCGGTAGCTTTATACAAGTAGGTCTATAGTAATTTATGGAAGTGCATAAATGTTCAAGTTTGTAGAAACGTTAAAGGATGAAATAAAATAATTTATTATCGATACGTGGACTGGACTTTGAATTATTTTCATCATATAATTTAAAAGAATTCGTCAGCGAAAGAACTACGCTACAACCGTATTAATTTATTCTTGTGAATTATTCAGACAACAAGTCTTTTGAAATACCAACATAAATAAATAAAAGTGAAGTAAAATCCATTATTAGATTTACCACTAGTCTCTGAGTTACACAATATATATATATATATATATATATAATACACACTCCACCACTGTTATGGATCACTAATCTTATTCTTCTGATTTGCCCTTGTCCAAGGTTACTGATAGGGATGGAATTTCTCGAAACTGGTATAACTCAATGATAAGTGGTAAATCGAAAGTAGATTGGGCTTTTAATTTTTGTGTCATTACTTTAAACAGCCTTATAGATAAATTATTCTCAAAAATAAATTAGTGACATCATTGCTACATATTCCTGACATTCCTGTATAAATATTGGATCACTGTGTCAGTAAAATACCGTACAAAAAATACTTTTATTTGCTTCGTTTCAACGAGAGCAACTTCATCAGGAAAACAGGTTAAGACAAAATATTACCTTCTAAGTAGCAAAAAAGCATATTTTATTTTAATCCTTAAGTTTAGCCATGCTTAACGTTTTGTCTCTTTTGCTTTAATATTTTTTGATAGATAAAACTTTTAGAAATGAAATTGTGATACATTACACACACACGAGATTTCCGTTAGGTGACGCTAGTAGAAGGGGCAAAAAGGAAAATACTTTAGGGGTAAGCCATTCATGGTATGTAATGTAAATTAGGAACTAAATATTTGAAACGATTTGAATTTGTGTGTATAATTTGTACATGTAAACTGGAATCGAATAATACGAAGAAGCAAGGTGACACAAATAAGATATTTTGGCTCACCGAGGTCATACCTTGTCCGTTACTAAATAAGCGTATAATATTAATAAACTATTATTACGTTACAGTATAAATTATAATATATAGTAATATACTATAAATAAAGTAAGAGAACACCAAGCACTCTAAATAATAAACAATTTTGTTATGTTACACTTACAAGTTACAGTATGATTATAATAAAGTAAGAGAACAAGAAGTTCGCTAAATCGTAACATTTGTGAAAATGTAATGGTGACGAAATATATTAATAAAATCAAGTTTAAATTATAAATTTTGTTTCTAAATAATGGTATAGTTAAGTATTTAAAAAATAAAACAAAATCGTACAACCCAAATGCATTCTTAATCTTAAGACATGGAGAGAAGGAAAAAATATTGCCTGCAATTTCCATTTTTAATGATTTTACTAGTAGTTGCAAAAACTAAATTATATTTATAGGATTGAAGCTAACTTTGTGATTTTAACGTTATACTATTAGCTCTTATTCCACTAACTTCCTATTACAAAAATTATACAAGATACAGCATGGAAAAGCTGCTTCTAAGTTCTAATTCTCTCCACAATGTTTAGGTGAAAACTAGTAGTTGCAAAAACTAAATTATATTTATAGGATTGAAGCTAACTTTGTGATTTTAACGTTATACTATTAGCTCTTATTCCACTAACTTCCTATTACAAAAATTATACAAGATACAGCATGGAAAAGCTGCTTCTAAGTTCTAATTCTCTCCACAATGTTTAGGTGAAAATTAAAAATGAAAATTTCATCAGTTACAGTTTGTCCAGAATAATGTCATTAGAATAGAAGAAGAAAAGTAATGATAACCTAATATTGTCAGATACAGGTACTTGATGTTTGCAGATTGAATGGAAGTTGTGCCATTACAGATCAGTATGATGAATATAACTTAGGTGTTTTTTATTTTTACATTTTCTTCTAGCTTAAATTAGAAATAATTTCTTTATTGGTACTATGCTACAAACTATTGATCAATATACCATGATCTGCCAGCATAAGGCATCATATACCATGATAATATGTGTAAAAGTCTTTATATATTCTGATTGTAAGTTTTCTGCCAATATTATTGATGGGTATCATTTATCTTTGTAGTCGTAATTAGTTACAGCAGAAAGAAGAGTAATATAAAAATATTCAATTTTAACATTTTATTTAAGAGAATGGAATGTATATTCTGTGTATTAATGTTATTCTTCATTTGACTAAGTTAATGAGCAGGAAAATTGTGTTTCACAACATTCTTTAAAAGTTTTGTCTGTAACAAGTTTGTCATCCTTTTCCTTTTCACATCCATAGCAACTGCTGCAGATTTCATAACAACATAGCAGCATAAAGATTTAAAAAAAACCACAGAAACTACTTTTTTTATAGAAAGGTAAGTAACTATTATTGTCATTTCTATAAGTATGGGAAAAACATTTACACTATTTAGATATATTAACTTCTTTTTCAGAACTTTTAGGATCAAAGCATCCAAAATGATCAATTTTCATAATATAAAGTAGACAATTGTTTCATACAAAATCAGAAAAATTTGGCAACTTTCTTAAGTATTTTCCTTATTCACTTGGCTTTTTTTATAGGTATCTTCCAAATGTCAAATATTTTAATTTAAAAAAATTACAAATACACATTCATCTGAAAGATTTTAGAAATATTATCATCTTCTAAGAGAACTTCATTTATAGCAGTCTGTCAAATACTAGCATGATTTATTACATACTGAAAGAGCAGTTGGTCTTTGCAAGCATGAGATCACAAGCAGGATGGTAATTAAATCATATAAACCACCAGTATTTCTCATGATAGCAAGAAATTTGGGGAGACTTACAACTGAAGTAACTTTTCATATCAAATGTTTGTTTCTACGTATTTGTTACTTAATTTGATTTGAGATGAACTTGTCCTCGCCAAATATATTTTCAAAAATTAAGGCTGAAATTAGGTATCTAATTGCTATTTTTAGGAATTAAACATGCTTAAAGTAGGTACTGGGAAGGCAACAATTTTTCAAGGAATAGGTACTTTTTTTTTCAATTCCTTGTAATAGATATATGGTTTAGTACAAGAACACAAAAGCTATCAGAATTCAAGTTCAATAATGATGAAACATTGTGTGTCAGTTATAAGTTAATGATTTTGTGTATCATTTAGACTTTCTTAAGTAACCTTTCTTACAAAATGTTTGTGTTTATTGGTTAGTAACTTCATTTGGGCTGATGTGATTATATGAACGATTGGGATGTTGTTGGTGTATCATTTTTTTTTTTTTTACAGTAAATTGAGATTGCAGATTGACAGTTTCTAAAGGTTATGGTGTGTATGATGACTTTCATACAATTTTTATATTCTCATACAAATAGAAATACCTGTGAAATAGGAAATTATGATTGTTTTGTTTTTTAAGTGTTTTTTTTTTCTTTTTTGTTTCTACCCTCTTTATTTTTAACTACAGAAATAAATGCTCTAAAAATCCTTAGTACTTTTAGGTAAAACTTACTACTCATCAGCATAAAGCAGCAATAAAATTTCAATTATTCCAATTGACAGAAATATGACTTACAAATTTCTGCTGCTTATCTGCTCATGAAAGAATTTATTACTCTTATATAGACAGGAAAACATACAAATATAAAAATTAAGTAGATGTGCAATTTGACTAATTTTTTTAGTGTCAAATTTTATACCCAGCTCTACCGTTGGCGAAAGCACAACAGATCTGGTGAAAGTCTACAAGTAAAAGTGAACTTTTTGAAGCTCTTGTAATGCACCTTAAGTGTCTTATCTTGAAAGTTTTGCAGGTTATTTTAAAGAGACTGCATTTATCCATCTTTTTTCTTTTGAAAATATGGAAATCACTCTCAAATTTCTTCAAATTGTGCAAAATCTCTGCAAGGGTCTTCAGTAGCATTCATTCTTCAAGAAAATTGTTATAAGATGGAAAGTGTGGAAGTGTAGCATATGAGTCAAGAAACTTGGCACAAATGGCAAAGCAGTTGTATCACTTCTTGTTCAAAGCATCCCATTTCACAGTAGAGATGTAGTTAAAATTTCTACTGTATGAATTTAGTACAGTTAATGCATTAAATTTAATATTTTGAATTTTGCTTCTATGGAAAACTATATTTTACATCAAGAAGTAAGGACTATTGAAAAAATACTTTCATTATGAAATACTTCTCTAATTCAGGCTTAAGCACCTATTATAACCCTAGTATAAACTGGAAGTTAAATGGTGTGAATCAGAAACTTAAACAGCAGCAGTATCTTTATTCTCCACATTGTAGCTGGATATTTTATTACTGTGTATTTTGGTTATTATAGGAAACA
The DNA here is from genome assembly GCF_000517525.1 of Limulus polyphemus. NCBI lineage: Eukaryota > Metazoa > Arthropoda > Merostomata > Xiphosura > Limulidae > Limulus > Limulus polyphemus. The sequence goes on from NW_013667201.1 coordinate 120,202, forward strand.
AGCCAAATTTTAAAATTTTATTTACAATGTTTGACTTGTAGAATTTTGTTATGGTGCGAGTTTTGTTCAAACTCAACTGTTTACAGTAGCTACTGCAGCAAAGATATAGAGGTTATATTCTTATTTTTCAATATATGGGAAAGTTTGATATGAGTTTAGTTTGCTTTTGGATTACTAAATTAGCATGCCAAATTTGGTCTGGATTGATCCACAGACAGACATAAAGTTTTCCTTGATACTACACCAGTAATATGTATAGCGTATATGTGAAGAATGCCTGTACCCTGATTTCTATACTTGACTGTAGGCATTTTGCTCAGAAGAGCAGGATAACTAATAAAAATGGTAAAAGATGAAACTTTTTTTTTAAGTAGTCTAGCTAAATGTTTCAGTTTTCAATTTTTTAACACAATGAAGCTCCTTTTTTTAATTATGTTTCTTTTCAATTTCAATTTTTTGGTTTACATGTCAGGTTTTAGAAAACAGAACATCATGGCATTTCAAAAATTTGTCAGAAAATGGTGGCCAATTCTGATACCTATTGGAGGATTGATGTTTGGGTTTTATTTGGATCATCTGGAAACTCTAAGGATGACTGACTTTAGAGGAAAAAGCAAGCTTTTTGGCAAAGAAGGATCCTCAAGTGAAAACCCATCATGGCCCTAAACTAGATTTTTTAAATACTTAGTTGATCTAGTTCTCTTAAATAAAGTAATTCATTGTGGTTGTTAGGTTAAAACCAAAAAATAAAAAGCTTGAAAATTGAACTTAAGAACATTGTTTATAGGGTTATTCTGAGTATCCATAATAATTAGTAAAGCCCAAAGAAAAAGAATTACTGGAAAGAAGTTTGCCTAGTTGTACTGTTGGTACGGAAAAAAATCATAAATTATTTACACTTAGTAGAGAACTTAGTTGGTATTTTCTTTTTTTTTTTAAAAGTTAAGGCACAAATTCAACTTAAAAGTCTGTTTGATTTTAGTTTCATACAACTATATTAAGAAAGTATAAAAGTAGCATTTTATCATGATAATCTTATTGTATAATTTGAAATAAGACAAACAATCCAATTAGTAGAAAGCTTGTTAATCTTCAAATCAATTGAGATTATGCAAAATCTGTAAACAGTTAGTAAACTTACTGTTTTAGTTAGCTAGAGTTTCTTTGGGAGAAAAAATGTACAGATTTTGTATTTAACTTGAGTTAGTTTCTTTGAAAAACATAAATTTTGATAAATGTGTTATATAAAAAAAAATTGTGAAAAAGTGAAGAGGTAAAGATTCAGGGAAGGTAATAAAAGAAAGATAGAGAACAATCTGGAAAACAATGACTTTGAAAACTAGTGGAAACCATGACACTACCATGCAGTAATATTCCCACTGAAATTAAATTGTTTCATTAGTTTTTGTGCAAGTATGAATTAATTGTGTCTGGGCAAACTAATAAAGTTTTTTTCACTGCAATATGAATGGTTAACATTGTGATACTGATAATTATTGACTGCAATTTAAAAAAAATGTCATTTGTTTATATATAAGAATATAGACTACTCGGATAAACAAAAATAGCTTAAGTGCATTAGTTAAATAATAAAAAGAAGTTTTAATGAGTATTTGCATTTAATAACAAATTATCATCTTTAATCATTATGTGTGATATTTTTGGATGAAACCGATAACAACTCACAATAAAAGCAGATATGATCAAGAAATAAGGGAAGTGTTCTGTAGTAGATAACTTGACTGTTTTAAGTTGTTGGAAATAAACAGATTGGAAACATTTATAGGACAGACAAAACAATCCATATTTAGACACAATAGAAAAAAATAAGTGTTTATACCTGCATAGACAAGTGGACGATCACCTCTACAGGATCAGTGAATAGCTTATCAGCTTTCTTTACTTTAAGATGAATCTCTACTTAATTAGTCATGATGAAAACCAAATAGAACTGAACAAAGAAAGAATGCTTGAATCCAGAATGTAAACTCATGTTCTTTGACCAGTGGACAGCATCACTTCATGACTTGTGCCTTGAAAGCACTTGTTGATTGTTGATTTCAATTTACATTATAATTGGTGAATTAAAGATATTTAAGTGCTAATTTGTTTCATTCAGAGTCTACATGCAATACTGAAATATCATTGTGGGCAGAAAAGATGTTGCCTACTATAGAACAAATAGACAAGCAATTAGAACAAAGCAAATGTAACAACTTCGTAGAAACTAAGTAATAAAAAAAAATTATATTCACTGTAGAAACTAGAAAACATGATATGCCCACATATCTCACACAAACACACATACATGGTTTACTGAAAGTTATTTTTCAATATTTATAAAAATTGGCACAAAAGTGTAGGTCAAACACCTTATCTTCTGGCATTGCCTAGTTTATGTGATAAGGTCTTCTTTTTACTATTACATATAAATTATTCAGAGTTTGTTAAGAATAATCATATAATGTTTAATGTTCTTTATCAGAATATCATACTGTATCAAATCAGATATTAGAAAATGTGATTCACTGGAAGTTTATAATGTGTGCCCAGATACACTAAAGTTAGAGTTTTTGTGTGTGCTTGAGAAATATAATGGGTCCTTATGTATACATGTCTTAGACTAGTTTTTTTTTTTTACTATGAAATATCATATTGCACATAAAAGATTTGAAGATATTGTAGTTACATATTGTAAGCTTATATAAACAAGCTGAAGTGAACATTGTAAAAGGGCCCCAATGCTTTGTTTCACCAAGTAATATTTATTTGACAAAACACTAGATTCCCACATTCTCTCTCCAAGCCAAACTTAACATATGTATAAAACACTAAATGGTTCAGCACCCTCCAACACTTATTTTCCATATAGGAGACTAGATATAAATAAATTTGTATGTCTTTCCTGTCTATGCTGCAACAGTTTGTGATCCTGGTATTTACTTTCAATGCCATGCTTTGATTCATTAACTTGAAGCTATGTGGTGAAAATACTATTGTTAAGATTCTACAGGATCTAGAGCTGCTTTGGCTAAAGTTGAACTGGGTGGTACTCCCCAACTACCGTTAAATGTCTGCACATGGCTTTAGAAAAACAGTGAGAAGTTACGTATGTCAGGAAGAAGAATTTTTTTGCATTGTTTTGTTTATGAAAGAACTAACATTAACTACATTTATAGTTGAAACGAATTTTGTGCATCATGCATTTTTATGTATTTGTTTTAAACAGTCATTTAATCAGTAGGAAGGAAATTATGAAAGCCTTAGCTCCATGAATTGGCAGTGCAAGCTGTCACTCAGTGACAGTTTAAAGATGTTTGAATAGAGTTGCATAAACCAGTTTATAAATGTTTCATATGACAGCTTAGGAGGAGAGCAATTTAATAATAACAGTTTCTTTAGATGTCCATTCTCTGTATGAGATATCATGTACATTTAATTATTAAACCAAGCCTTACTATATGAGTGTGTTAGATAATTTATTAAATATTACCCTTGTCCATTTCATAAAATAACAAATATGGTGTTCTTTTTTTGTGTTGCTTTTGGTTATATACCAGAAAATGTCCTTGTCACCACTCAGTCAGTGGTGTAGGGGCAAACACCATGTAGCCTGAGTAACACAGGTTAGAGCAGGGAAGAAAGAGTGTTCAAGCTGAAAGTCTTCTTTTTTTATTGGTTAAAATTCACAGTGCAATATGGTAATGTTCAAAGTCTTTAATTAATAAAGGGAAAAAACATCAAATCAGTATTTGTTGGAGGGAATCGAATATTTGTCTCTCTTTCTGGAATTTGTGTGACACAGTTAAATTTTGTTTTGGAAATATATAATTTGGCTTTTCTGCACTTAAAATGTTCTGTTGAAGACTCAGTTAGTTACTGAATTACTTCTGGTAAAAATAACACATTTAGAATAGGTTCAAGATTGTCTTATTGTGTGTTTTTGACATAGTTTATGTTTTTAAAATGTTACAACTGGTTTTGCTTTAGAAAAGAAAGGCACATAATTATACCTGGGTTGCTAGTTACAACAGAGGTCTTAAAATTATTTATGTAAATGAACAATCTGCTCTTTGAACATGTAGTTACATTTGAAGCTGTGTAGGGTATTTTTAAGAACTAGCCATCCTTTCAGTGCATCAGTTTGCAACATCATTTAAGCCTGCTAACTGGAGGTTCAGAAAATATTGGACTATAGAGTATAATGCTCTCTTTGATCTAACTCCGGGGTCGTCAAATAGAAGAGACTCAACACTAAAGTTTGACAAATACACAAATATTTGTTTACAAAAACACAATTTTTCAAAACACTTACACCTTAACTAAAGGGATAGCAGGCACATAGTACCATCCTGAACTATAATCAGATGAAGGTGTTTAAAAATGAACTTAAAGTATACTACTTCTAAATTAACACCAAAATATCTGTGCCATTGTGTAGTTATCATATCTACTCAAAGTGTTGTTGCATACCTTCAGCCATCTTTCTGTATCACCATTTGAAGAAGGGTATCTATCAAAAACTTTGTTATATGCCTCTAACTGTCATCTGTAGGCATGTCCACCTAAAGAAGGGAACCTGCAAAAATTTTGTTGTCGTAAACTTATTTTTTAGTAGTATATATGGTAATGTAAATTTATGGGTGTGTTGGGCTAAGGATTCTTCCACAGTAGGTGTCTGTCACTTGTTGGCTATAAATTCGACAATAAACAAACTGCACGCACTCCACTTGTTTTTAAAATAATATATATGTTCGAAACAAGTTAAACATAAGTACAATATTTTTATACTATGGAGATCATAGTTGTATCTTAAACACTATACAGTTCTCATCTTCTTGTCAAAGATCCACTTAGGGCAATTCAACTGCTTTAGAATTTAGTTGACAAGTCAAACTACCTTTCTTTATTTTTATCGCAATAGTATCCGTGTATAATTCACTTACACTGTTGCGTGAGTTACTGCAGTTGTATCCTGAACTTCCAATAATCGTCTGTCTTTTGTCAAAGCCCACACAGGCAGGTTCAATTAGTATAGAACACATTTTGACGAAACAAATTATTTTCCTTATCTCTTTCAAACTTTTAATCTTACTCTAACATATCAATTGTTAGGCCATTCACTCCCACAATAGTTAACTTTACGTTTTCTAACTTTTCTCTGACACCTTCAACTATAATTCTGTAAGTATCGTTACTAAAGAGAGTTATTGGCCAAAACGTTGTCTACCTGCATTTCACATGCAATAAACATAGTTTTCCCAGAAAGAAAGGTATTGGTTGAATGTTGTTGTTTTTATGTGTCCAACTGTCATTAGTAGGTATGTCCTATAAAAGGGCATCATTCAAACCAATGTTGTATATCTACAGCTGGCATTCTTAGTAGTTTTCACTTGACAAAGGATATCAAGTTAAACATTACGAAACAAAAATAACCTTTATGATTTACTTTACTGGAATGTTGTTTATAGAGTATCAAATGCAACAGTCTCTAGGGCGATGTCAGCTTAAAAATATAATTCATACAATATCAAATGTTTGAAACATAAGTAACTTGAACATTATACTTCATTGAGACCGCCTTATATTGAGTTTCATTGTGAAATGAAACAGAAAGACCACAGCCACCAAATTATGCTCGGATTTCAATGTTTGATGACGGAAACCAGGGTTGGATAAAACTACAATTCAACCTGAATCATCTTGGACAGAGATATCCAAATTGGCAGCTTGTTTTTATATGGCCCCCAAGAATTATAAGGATCTCCTACTTAAATATATTTGTAAAATAAAAATACATATTTCATGTTATAAAAATACAAAGTAATATTTGTATAATATTAACATTATTTGTTACGTATCTCTAAACGTATGGTTCACAGGTATATGTTTTGGTATTCAAATTAAATTATGAAATTTAGGACTCGGGATTTATTAATTAGCAATCCGGCCTCTATGCTGTTTCAAAGTTGGACATTGATCTGGGATAATGTAGTAGAGAAGTTTCACATAGGCTATACATTAGTCTATGAATGCATGTTTTTGCGAATAATAGTATAAAGTTCAAAGGCTGTAGATTAAGGATTATAAATATAATGTGATCTGGTCAGATGAACAAACATTAATTTTCTTCCCATCACATAGATAAACATATGCATATAAGCATAAAAATAACGCAATAAATTTGTATACCCTAAGTCGGGTCCACAATTAGTATGGCCTGGTTGTTAGGGCATTTAACTCGCAATTTTTGTACCGTGGAATCAAATCCTTTCATCAAATGTGTTTGCCCTTTCACCCGTGGAGGTGTTATAATGTGATAATCAATTCCACTATTCGTTGGTGAAGAGTAACCCAAGATTTGACGGCGGGTGGTGTTGATTAGTTGCCTTCCCTATAGTCTATCACTTTACAACTAGGGACGGCTAATGCAGATAGCTCTCAAATAGTATCTTTGCAAGAAATTCGAAAACAAACCCAATGGGTACTTTATATCAACTCAATAGCTATGATGTTTGCACCTTATTTTCAGTTTTGAATGTGACTCGTGGTGCACTAAAAGTTGGGGCTCCTGCCCTAATTACTAAGAATCAGATTTTGAGGGATGCAAGTAATTCTACTCTGTGATAACCCACATTTTGTTAGTAATGATCTAGTCAAGTCAATACACTAAAAGGCTGGATAATGTTAATCCCCCCCCCGTAGCGCAACGGTATGTTTGCGGACTTACAATGCTAGAAACCTGGTTTCGATACCCGTGGTGGGCAGAGCACAGATAGTCCATTGTGTAGCTTTGTGCTTTGCTTCAAACAAACAAAATATTAATTTTCTAAAATAAGATCCTAGCGATAAGTTTCCCTATGATGCAACACTCTTTATACCGCTGGTATTAGTTCTTTCAAAGTGACCAGGCATTTTTTTCAAGAGTTGTTGTAGACTGGTTTGTCAAGCAGCGTGAAGGAATCTAGAGTTGTTTGCCTTGTGGCTTACCCAATGTCCAGATTTTAATTCCTTTCAAATATTTTGAGGTATTCTTGAAACAAGCTTTCTATTTCAATATCAGTAAAAGAACTGGAGGTGGTTGTTCTTGATAAAAAATGTACTAAGTATTCCTATTGAAATATTCCAACACCTTGCTGTTTAAATTTATATTCATATTTTGTATAACAAATATGACAAAAATAAGACAACATTCAAATAAATGAAAAAGAATTTATATATATATAACAATATGCATTTTCCCATGAGAATTAAGGTTTTAATATATTTATCTTCTCCCATTTTTTGTGAGCCGTTTGTAATTTTTTAAATAAGTGTTATTTGTTGTTCCCCAGTGAGCCAGAGGGAAACAGGGTAGATTGTCTATTGAGTAGCCCTGCACTAAGAAAACAACAACCTTTTTTGTTTGTTTGTTTCTTTAATTACCTGCTCCTCTTACAGTGGCAGCGAAAAGTCTGTGAACTTATAATGCTAAAAACCGGGTTTCGATACTCGTGGTGGACACAGCATACATAATTAACCAACTGTGTAGCTTTGTGCTTATAGCTACAAACAAACACTAATTTCTATCTTCACCTGGCAACACTAAAATTTACTTATTAATCTAAAAAAAAAAAAAAGAAACATCTTCGCGAAATATAAGTACAATATTAAACAATTTTATAATTAGTAGAACATTTCCTGCTTCTAGTACGTTTGGATGAAAGGTGGAACTTGTTTAGTAAGACTAAAGTTCTAAATTAACCAATTAAAGCCTTGAAAGATCTTGTGAGGAACGATTCTATATATACAGACCATAAACAAACTGTTTATATAAATAAAAACATAAATAATAGCTTAAATAGCTATTATTGTAGCAAATCGGAAGTGGTTAATACATTTATTTATTGCACACTTACTAAAAATTTTTTGTTAGACCGAGCGTGGCCTATAGTCAATATGCCATACCAAGTATCCACGGTTCACATATTAAACTGTTTGCTCTTTTGGGCATGAGTACATTAAAACAGTAACTTAAAACAATTAAGTCTCACTATTCGACTAGAGTAGCAAAGAACTGATGGTGAGTGCTGTTGTCTAAGTGCTTTGCTTCGGATATATCAGTTCAAAAGTAATGAAAACTATCGCAGATAACCCATGTGTAACTTTGAGCGAATACCAAAGCAAACATTTTTTGCATCGATTAACTCATAAATTCGTAAGAATATTTTAATCTCATTTTTATCAATAACACATTTTGCTACGGAATTGCATATTGATTGTGAAAATGTTATTTATGTGACTCATTACCTTTTATGCTACTATAAGAAAAAAGAATCCTGCCTACTGAGTACCACATTTGAATGTTCGATTTATTTATTGAATACATCTTTCTTGATATTTAAGAAAATTGCGAGAGCAACAACAATCCGAACATCTGTTTTTGAACTATTTACATTTAATAATACAATAATATTTATTTATGTAACTTTTAATAGCGAAAAATATTTTTTTTTATTGATTCATGTCATGCTGGTTCATATACACACAATTTTTAGATCCTCCCTTAGTGTAACATATTTCCTTACGATCGAAGTTTATCGAACAAAACATCTGGTTTTCACCAGTTTATTATTAGTGATCAACTTATGTATTTCAAATTTTCCAATGATGAAACGAAACTGTGTTTACCAGTTCTTCATGATTTAATCGTATTTTGCTGCTAGTTATTGAGGAGCCACAGAATGTTGTCTGGTAGGTAACTAGACGGCTACATGCATGGTCAATCATTTAATTCAGCCTATGCTTTTCAGTTTGTAGGTTTCGACTAGTGTTTTCTTTTGTAGCCAATGTTTAATATATAGGTGTAATAGTGACATATTTTAAGAATAACATTATAATTTGTAACGATCTTAGTCCGAGTCTTTCAAACATGACAAAATACACGTATTTCCATTTATTAGGATTGAATGTTATTTTACTTTTTAATATCCACTGAACCTGAAAATGAAATATAACAATTTTCGTTCTTAAAACTAAAAGTTAAACAATATTGTAATTTTTCATGTTCTTAAATTTTATCACGTACAACTTGCAGCATTGAGTATGTTTTTAAAAAAGAAATTAACTCAAAACTCACTAGGATATAAGTGTGTTAAGGTTAATATGTAACATTCATTCAAGTCTGTGGGAATTCAACAACATTCTTGCTAAAGATTATGGGTTTAGAAGTTTCAAAGGGTTTATTCCCATTCAGTCTAATATAATCATGTATCACAATAAATGTTTTATATTTTTTCTGTAAACTTGATAGGCCACTTTATTGTAAATGAAAAAATATGAAAGTATTATTATAATTTCTTGAGAACAAGCTAGTTTTTCTTATGTGATATATTTGTAGTGTATATGTGCATTTACATAAAATATATCAATGTGTGAATGTTTTAAAAGTCTATTGTATTGTAAACATTATAAATACAAAAATGCTTTGTTTCTAAAACTGTGCCAAAGTGATTTTTGTATCTAAATCTTATTCTATATTTGACAACCTGATGATTGTATTTTTTTTAGGTTTATTCCTATTTTGTCTACTCTCATTTAGTCTTTTGCTAATGGTAGTAGATGAACTGGGATGTTACCTTTCAAATAGTATCATAACCTCTTAAAAACTTTAACATCTACACTTCAATTCTTTGGGATATTGTTTAGGATAATAATGAATGGCTTTAGTGTATTTGTTTTATCTCCTGTTTAAGCCATTATTATATATCCTTAAAATATTAGCTATATAACAGTTCCATTTGTAGTATTACATTATGTTATTAGTTTAGTTCCATTACTTTTGATGTGTTTGCCATATTAACTAATGTTGTAGCTTTCCTTTCTAAGTATTATTATGTTTATTGAATTTTCTATTTTCTAGAGGCTTATGTTTCCTTTCTAGCCTATACAGAAGATTTAATGTAATTTAGTATTTCCTATAGCCACCTCTATGTGTAACTAACAGGTGGTTAGTGGTAAAGTTTATTAGACATCTCACAAGGTTTAGCCAGCTTAGGAGATTTAGGTTAGTCCAAAATACATGTATTAAGCTAACAATGCAAAACAGTCTTTTTAATAAAATTATAATAATAAAAATAAACAAAAAGTAATGACATTTTTATATAATAAATAGTATAATCAATACTGTGAACAATAGTAACAATAGAAATTTGACACAGTTTAAATAGTAATGTGCAAAAATGCAGATCTTTCTCCCCTCTGATGCTAAACTCTTGGGAAGGCTTAATGAGTTTTTGGTCAAAAGACCCCCAGAGGGAAGAAATGAGCAAATTATAATAATTTCACATTTTCAAAAAAGTTTTCTACTATGGCATTACTTCAAGCAGACAGCCAATGTTTCTCTGTACCCTAGGTAAGATATTAATTTATTGTTACTATTGTTCTCATATCAACTCCCAAAACAGATATCCTTGAGAACCCACTAATTGCATTGCCTTAATAGGACATGTATCAACACTCTTTGCATTCTACACCAAGTCAGTTTTATGTTTACCCATTAGATTTTCTGCCAGTTCCATAATGAGTATAAAGCCTGATTAAATCCAATGGTGTAAGGTCATTAAGTCAGATCAAAAATTGCCACAAGCATGTTTTTTGTTTTTCAAATTTCAAAACCATTATGTCTATTCTAAAGTGCTTGATTGAAGTTCTACCTGTACAAAGACTTAATTGATGATAGTTTTCATCTGGTTTCTCCTATACTGTAGCAGATATGTTGACATTTCAAGTGATGTCGATAAGCATTATTTTTGTGTTTGAAAAACATATTGGTCAAGTTCTTCAAAAAATAAAAATCCTCTAAGGTTTTTGAAAATAGCTGTTCAGAAAATGGAAATTTTTTGTTTATGTGGCTTTTTTACAAGCTTTTAGAGACTAAACCAGGTTTCATAAAATTAGTCATATTTATTTTATAAAACAGTTTGTATTAAGATTGTATGCAATTTCCTAAACTTCTTTCAAATCCTAATTAGAATAATTTATAGACAGAAGCTGCATTTATTTTCTTACAATTTGAGATGTCGTGATTCTGATGGACTGACTGGGCTTTGGCCATACACCTATTTTTTGTATTTTTGTCATAGATTGGCATAATACAAGAATTTGAACTGTTGTAGTTATAGGTCTTAGATCTATACTTTTTTACTGTATTTCCTGAGAAAATGTTTATCTGGAAAGATTTCTGTATTGAAAATCCAGTGTATATAAGAAATAAAGAATGGGCTTAGGGCACTCAACTTGCAATCTGTGGGTTGCGAATTGTAATCCCATCACTAAACATTTTTGCTCTTACAGTCAAGGGGACATTATAACATGATGGGGAACCCCACTATTCGACTAGGGTAGCCTGAGAGTTGGTGATGGGTGGTATTGACTAGCTGCCTCCCCTATAGTCTGTTACTTCTAAATTAGTGAGGGCTATAGTAGATAGTCCTTGAGTAAAACTCAACAAAGAAAACTAATGAAATCTAAAAATAAGGTTTTAATGTACATTTTAAAAAAGTATGAAATTTGGGGTAAAAGAAAAAGAGGTAAAATCAACAAAAAAAAAATGGAGCTTTATAAATAATAATAAAAGTAAGGATTAGAGAAGAAAAAAAAGTTAGTGTGTAATAAATATATGTTAGAACTAAAATAACTGGTGATAAGTGGAAAAACATACAAGGCACAAAAAAGACTATGGGACACCCTAAATAATACAGTACTAAATTTCTTTTTTATAAGTATTAAAGAAAAATTGTGTATAAAGTGACTTCAGTAAAACTAGTGAAAATAAGATCAAGCAACATTAACTCTAAGAATGATATACAAGGTAATGTAAAATGCAGTGGTTTCATACAAAGACAAGAAAACCATAATTTCTCCCCAGATAACAAAGAACCGTGGACACCTCATGAAATAACAGTGCATGACTTCATAAGGTTCTACATTTAAGCAGAATCTACTAAAATAGTAATATGCATAGGTTACAAATGGGAGCATCCACCTCTAAAAATAACTAAATTAGAATTTGAAAGGTTTGTGAATTATAAAAATTTTTATATTGTGGAACATCAGTTAGCCTTTTTAGCCATCAAGCATGTCCTAACACACAGTGTCTCTCAACAAAGAAAACTAACTGCTAAATCAAACTATGAACTTCTAAATATTCTTCAACCCTTTTCTTAAGTTCAAGTGTTTGATTGTTTCAACAGGAAAAAAAATTTGATGTATCATCTTCTTTTATTCTTTTAATTTTTGATATTTCAGTCAGATCACCCCTAACTCTTTTGAAGAGAGCACATGACACCTCTTTCAGAATCATCCAAGAAGCTCTCTTATAAACTTTCTTCAACAACTTAATGGCCTTCATAAGAAAAGTGAGACCAAGCCTGCACATAATATTCCAGATGAAGCTAAATTAGTGACTTGTGAAACAAAACCTTAGCCTTTTTGAACTTGTAGTCAGTATTTCTGTATATATTGTAGCATTCAAACTTTCTCTATTACTATAGCTAGCTGAGTTATGTATGTATCAGTCCCTACTTGTGTTTATAAAATTTTAATTTTTTTTATCTTGTTTGTTTCCTTTTTATTAGCTTTGTTTTGTGTGCCAGCAATACCAAGCATTGGATGCGCATATACCTGATTTGATTTTATTACTCATCAGAATCTCTACCAACCTACCCTCAAATGTAATTATATGCCCAAAGTAGTGCATCCTTCATTTTATTTATATATATATATATATATATATATATATATACACACATACATACATATATACTAGTGTCCTTTTCGATATATCAAAGGAATGATTGGGATCCCATATGGGAGTTCTGTGAAAGAATTAGTGATAAAGTTTGTTATTTTTTCTGTATGCTTGTCTGGAAATGATGAAAATTTGTTGAAATAGTGAAATTTTGATTCACTCTGTAAACATGTTTATATATAGCGAATTAGGCAGCTTTATAAGTACAGTAAGCTTTAGTTTTGCTCAGCCAATCCTGTGAAATAGTCATTGTTAATATTCAGACATTTTAAAAGTGGTTTTAAGTGGGCAATTTTTATGGCTACCATTTTGTTTCATCACGATCCCTACTATTAAGTACTACCATACTTAACCAACATGATGTAACCCAACATTCTATACGTTTTACCACTTCTGATAGAACACTGTCTCAAAGGCTTAGAACATACATCATCCATTAATTCAAGATCCTTCTCCTCATTCACATAACTAAGAGGGTTCCCACCTAAATTTTGTATGTAATCGATAACCTAAATGCATAACCTTACACTTGCCATAATTAAGTGCCATCTGCCATATGTTTGTTAACCAACCAACTAATGTAAATTTATCTTTCAAATCACAGTATCCTCTCTATGACCAGTGAAATCTTAGATTTGTTTACACTATAAGCATATGTAGCCAATTTTTGACTATACTCCCGTAAATGTCACTAATGGAAATAAGGAATAGTAATGGTCCCAGTACAGGTATCTGAGGCACACCACTTGTAACAGGAGCCCAGTTTTAGTGAATTCAATTAATAATTTTTCTCTTCCATCAGCCAAGTTAACTTTCATTCCATTTTATTAACATATCCTCTATGTAGAATGGGGTATTTTTTTCTCTCAAATATTTTATACTGTACCTTATCAAAAGCTTTATTAAATTCCAGGTAAACCAAATCTACTTTCATCCAGATATGAAATGTTTGTAGTAAATAAATAAATAATAATAAGAAAGTAGTAAAAATACAAATTGAAGGTAACTTTAGCTAAAAAAAATGCAAGAAATAATTTAGGAATTAAAAAACAACAACTACATTATGAAATAGGAGAAGTATAAAAAGAACATAGTGGAATAACTATAAAATGAAAAAGCATTGCATACAGCTAAAGTAGATGAGAGGAAAAATAGCAAAGATGAATATAAACTACTGTAATAAAGATAATCGTAAAAACTCCATGAAAAAATCCCACTAAATCAATATAAGCTTTTCAGAAATATTTATAAAAAACAGTTAATCCAATGTGATTTACAGACAAGGATAAAGAAACCAGTCAATTTTATAAATAAATAATTAAAAAGAATTAGGATTGAAGGAAAGCAGAGCAAAAAAAAAGGACCTAAAGAAACTGTAGTCACAAACATAAGAATCAAGACAAAGAAATCTGGCATCATTATACAACATGTAAAGAAGTAAGGAAACAATCAGAAACCAGACTGACTTGAAGAAAGAGCAATAAAACCTAAAATATGTACATTTGGAAGAATAAACAAACCTAGTTTCATAACCAACAAATATTAAACAGATGGAGGAAGTATAAAGGTGGAGTGTGAAACAAAAGAAGGGGACAGACCAGAAAATCTATGGCAGTAAACAAAAGTAGGAGTTTAGAACCAGTGAGAACTAGAGATAGATATACTTTTAGGATAAAAATATCTCTGGAAACCAGAATAATAAGTGACTTTTGGAAGTTGTACTATGTATTACAATACCTATTTTACACCCACTGTTGACACACAAATAATTCTTAAGCCTTGTGGACTTCAATGTGTAGAGAAAGCATTTGGAAGAAAATAAAAACCAAACCATTGTGTTTTAACATAATAAAAGGTAAAGCACCCTTAGTCAAATACATCTGAAGAAGTAAGCAAAAAAATTTTCAAAGTAAATTAAAATTTTTATAACATAAAATATTCCAGTTTTACCACCTCTGAAACATAAAAAAAGCAGGGGTGAATTTCATCTGGTACTTGTCAAAAATGGTTTTAGAGATGATACTGAGTCGTGGCATACACTGTATTGTACAAAGTTATAAATATTAAATTACCAAACTCCAATCTTAGAAGTACTTTTCCCTACAGATAAACATATACTGAGTACTGACAAAATTTTTCAAAAGTAGTTCTTGAATGAAAGAAATAAAGCATAAAAAAAATGGACAAAGTGAAAGTTGATATAACTAAAACTGAGTAAAACACAAAATTGCACGAAAACAAGAGCAAAAAAAACTAATTTTTTAAATAGCTGAATAATAATCAAATAAAAACAAAAGATGTGTATATAATAGTTACAATATATATATTTATATAAATTAATACTTTTTACTAAGTTTTGATATTTTAAGAAGAAAGAAATTGAATTGTGAATCATTGTAAGTTACTTATAAAAGAATTATAAAGTTAAACTTCAGAATTGGCTTGTACATGTGGAAGACTTAACATTTTCTGATACCTTTGTTTAATGAACCATTAGTTTTTGTGCAGCATAAAATAAGCATTACGTGTAGAACATTCTTTGATTTTCTTTACAGATTTGCCTGTTTAAACGTGACATTGTTTATTATGATAATTGCCTGTAGTAATGATAAATATAATTATTTTAGATAGCAACATAAGAAATATGATGGTGAGTCTATCAAGTTAGTATATCTTGCCAAAAGGTTTATAAAAAATTAAAGTAACTCTTGTATTTCTTACCTAATACAATACAGAGTTCAAAGGTGCAAAAGATTTTTATGGTAGAAACAATTGTGCAATGATTGAGTTATACACATTATTAAAATTCTTATCTTCACAACATTTAAATCTACCAAGATTGCTAGAAAAAAAAATGTAGCTTTCATGCTTATGACTTGTATTCCAAGCATATGGTGAGCATACAGTGTATTACCATTATTAATATTCAATTCTGATTAGAGTAAGCTACCTGCATAGGTTAGATCTAAAATTCAACCCAGTAATGGATATAGTTAATTTCTTACTTATAATGATTAGAATGCATTGTTTCATCAGTTGAGTACTTTTGCTGTTAACAATATTTTGGCCATAAACTCAATAATATCTAATGAGGGTTAGCCAGGTTAAGAGAATAGGGATAGTCTTAGTTTATATACTAAAACTAACGGTGCAAAATAGTCCCTATAGTAATAAAATAGATATGATATTAAGCATTCTATTTAATACTGCTAATGAAATTTTTGTTGTAAGCTATATTTTTAATGTTGTAATTTGTTAGGTGGAGGGTGTAGAATGTCTAGAAAGTTCAAAGAATGTGGCCAGGTTTTTTCTAATATATTTGAAGCTAGATTATAAATACAATATGGTTGTGAAGTGTAGAGGCATGTTAGCTATCTTGGTTACTTTATAAACTAAGTTGCTTTATATTACTTTAGTTAATGCCATTTATAACTTAGGTCCACAGCAAGTTATGATAGCATGCAAGACTGTAGAAATGTTAAAGGAGGAAATAAAGTAATTTATTATTGTTACATGGGCTGGGCATTGAATTATTTTTGTCAAATAATTTAAAATAACCCATCAGAGAGAGAAGTATGCTATTATAGTATCATTAAAAAAAAAAAAAAGAGTATAACTTGTCTGTTTATTGTTCATGTAACCTAGTGAAAATACATATACGTACATATTTTTCCTTTCTTTCAAGTACCCAGTGAGGCTACTGCATTTTTAGGAGTGGTGGGAGCCTTCCTAGTCCTGTTGGTAGTGTTTTACTTATATTTGAAGAAGAGCCTCTGTTTTACTGCAGAAAATGACTTTCCATGTTGTAATGTTGGAGAGGAAGAGAAGAAAAGATCTGTGGTGAAGAACTTGGGTAAGTTGTAGACATTGTTAATTAAGTGATTTTAAAATATATTCTTATGTGGCATGAAAGTATTTAATGTTAACTGGTGTTTGATATTGCAATACTTATCCTCCTGGCATGGAAAGAAGGTTAGATACTATTACTGTCAGTGTATATGACGATACTTTTTACTCTCAAAACAATGCCTGATTTTACTCCTCGTCTTATATACAGATTCAAAGATAAGAGTTCCAGTAAGAACACTTCTGTTAATAGCATATTTAACCAAAATTACATTGTTCCTTTTACTATTGTTTGCTTTTTTGAGTAAGTGCGTTGATATCAAGCCACCTACTGCTTTACAATAACATATTTGTAATTGTATTACTTGTCTTCACTCTTCATTACTCACATGCTAGTTACAATTAATCACAACATTTGTGATTTGAAATGCATTTATCTCATCTGTCATACTAAAATATTACTAATATTATATCAAAAAGTTAGTTTTTGTAACGTACACTAATTTGATAAACATAGTAGATCACTATATCTTAAGGCTTAGTGTTTTTTTTTTTTTTGTAATAGAAAAAGAGTCCAACTGTGAAGAAAAACTTTGTAAAGTTGTTTATTACATGTGTGTGACTTAAGTTATGCCACATTGAGCTGTCTGTAGTGTTTGAAGAGTATAAAAAACACAATTATGGTTGTATTGATTACTCCAGAGTGCAGGTTAGCACAGTTTAAAAAATAACTTTTAAGAATTTCTTTACAAAAGTAACATCCTAGACTTTCTTGACAATAGAGGTCATCTTGTACACCGAACTTCAAAGAAATACACGTAATTTGCTAGAAAAAATCTTATACATGGGATTGTCTTATACACCAGTAAATATGTTACCCTCCCTTACAAAAACATTCTCCTTGTATTTTACAGTGTTTCTTGACTTATGCTCCAAAGTGGAAGCAAGTCATATCATAAGATTATGCTACTATATAGAAAAAAAACAACTTATTGTGAAATCATCAAATTAAATATGTGAAGTAATTTATACTTTCAGTGGTATGATCTTTGATCTAGAAGTTCCTAGAATTTATCATAAATTTAAGGAATCAATTAAATAAATGTATGCAGGGGTCAACTTTAGCTAGACTCACTGATTTACTATACCAGCAATTGATTTTAGAGGCAGTACTGAGTAACAACATAAAACAAGTTATAGTAATATGAAGTACAAATTTTACAATATTTTCTATGTTTTCAAATTATAAAACAGCTTAAAATATCATGGGGGGAGTACAGTTACCCTCCAAGAAATCCCAGGATAACGAGTAAGAACATAAAAACTTTTCAAGAATTCTCCTCTTTACACTTCACACTTATGGAACCAAATGTTTAGATTCTTTCATATTGTTTTTTGATATTCATGGTGTATGCATTTAAAGATAAATACATGCTATTTAATTACATATCATGTGTTTCTCATGCTTATATGAAAAGAAAATGCTGGTTGTATGAGATGTTATGTAAGGCAGCATAAGAAAAAAATTTAGGTGACTGAGAGCTGTTGAGACCACACTGTTTTCACTAAACAGGCACAAAGACTCTCAGCCTAGATGAAATAGACATCAAGCTTTTGTCATCCATAATCCTATCCAACAAGTGTTAAAATGAATTTAAATTAATACCACGAGCTTTAGTATGAGGTAACCATTCCAACAACCTAAATCTTGATGAAGTAGTGATTTTTCCTTACTTCACACCTTATTATACTATGTGTAACACTCGGAAAGAGCTTCCAAGAGAATTACCTAAGAATCTAACAGCATTAATACCTTAATCAAACTTCAGCTTCATCATAGTCTGGCATAACTTGGTAGTTAGGGTGCCTGACTCACAGGACATAGATGAAGGAATGGTCAATAAATTACTTAAATTTGCAGATGATATTAAGGTCTTGGGTGTTGCTACCTATAAAAAGGATGTTGCTGCTTTACAAAAGGATTTAGATCATTTAGTGAGTTGGGCAAATAAATGGCAAATGGGTTTTAGTTATAATAAATGTAAGATAATGCATGTAGGTTATCAAAATTTGAACTATAAGTATAATTTGGATGGGAATAACTGTAACAGTGTCATGATAGAAAGGGATTTTGGTGTTGATCTGTTTCTTATGCCATCCAAGCAGTGTGCTGTTGCTAGTGGTAGGACAAATAGGATTTTAGGTTGTATCAACAGAAATATTGAATACAAGTCTAAAGAGATTATAATTTCATTGTATAGGTCACTGGTTAGGCCATCTTTGGAATATTATGTTGAGTCTTGGGCTCCATACCTTATCAATGACATTCAATTGTTGGAAATGGTTCAGAAGAGTGTTACTAGAATAGTGTCTGGGATGGAGGGGTTGTCATACACGGAGAGGTTGTGGAGGCATTAAATATAAGTGAGTTTAAGAAAAAGCTTGATAACTATATGAATCATAAGGGCTGGCTTTAAGATTTGTTTTTTAATTTATTCTCTCAAAATGTTTGTCTTGGAAAAAGAAGAATTAGAGAGGATCTGAATGAGATGTTTATGATTGTAAAGGGAATCGATAGTGTTGATACATCAGCTTTTTTATATATGACAGTGAGAACAGTAGGACTAGGGACACAAATATGAATTTTGGCAGGGTATGAGTCATCTTCACCTAAGACAGTTTTATTTTTCAAACAGGGTGGTTGGCCTTTGGAATGGGTTGACTTCTGATATTGTGGAGGCAGTAAATACAAGTGAATTTAAGTAAAAGCTTGATAACTATATGAATCATAAGGGTTGGCTTTAAGATTTGTTTTTTAAATTATTTATTTAATAGATTTAGTTTAGTTTAGAGGATGAGATAGCAGAGATGGATTAGTAGGTCTCTTGTTGTCCCAAAACATTATTTTTATGTTATAACATCATAGTTTAACTTGTATTAGTGATTTGGGTTTTGTAAGAGAACACTGCACACAGTGTAAATGTTAAGTTATTAATGTGTAATGTATTTTGTATGTAACATGTGTGATAAAATGATAATGTGGGATATATAATGTAATGGTTGATCTCTCTCTCTCTCTCTCTCTATATATATATATATATATATGTATGTATAGAAAAGTCACTGTCTGTTGATAACACTTGGTAATGCTCAAATTGCTTCAGTGGTTAGAGTACCTGAACCTGAAGTGGAAGCCTTTTGTTCAAATATCAGTACAGTTGGAATTTTTTATAATTTTTAGGTATTGATGAGTTATCATGTTTAGAACAAGCTCTTTTAATATTTAGAAAAGCAAAAATACTATGATATTTTAAATTAATATTTGTTAACATTGGATTTCAAAGTAGCTCAATGGCGGTGTTTTTTTTGTTGTTGTTTATGTATACAAATGATCATATTTACAGCAAGCTCTTTCAATACCATTATATATTAAATCAGGGATTTGAGATATTGATTAACATTAGATTTTAATAGATGGCATGTTTACAGCATCATGCCACTTCAGCTTTTCCTTTCAGTTGAGCACTTCTAACACCACCTGTGAAATAAATTCTAAACTAAAATTGTGAATAAAATTAATAATAATTCTAAACTAAAATTGTGAATAAAATTAATAATAATTCTAAACTAAAATTGTGAATAAAATTAATAATAATTCTAAACTAAAATTGTGAATAAAATTAATAATAATTCTAAACTAAAATTGTGAATAAAGTTAATAATAATTCTAAACTAAAATTGTGAATAAAATTAATAATAATTCTAAACTAAAATTGTGAATAAAATTAATAATAATTCAGAAACAATGTAAGGAAGAAAACATTGCTTAGCATGAAAAAAGAAAAGCTAGGTTTATGGCACAACAAAACCAAGAAAGCTTAGCAAAAATTAGGATAACTGAAACAGAAGGAAAATCATTGACACGTCAAAGGGAGCTCCTGAAGAAACAAAGTGAAAAAGACAAATTGATGCTGAAAGACATAGTGCAAACAGATTTTAGCCCCTCTATATCTTTGCTATGCACTGATTTGGTACATCATCTGGTTATTTGTTAATTGATATCTGAATCTTAAATAACCATACAGTGCTGGATTGGTTCCTGAGCATTTTTTGTGTATTTTATATATACAAGGCTGAATGTAATACTTGTTACAATTTATTACAGTTTTTAGAGAGTTTTTTTAATTAAAATTGCAAAGTGTTTGATTAAGAAAGGCTTATCTAGATCATGCCTACAGTACAATAAAACAATGTTGAAATAAAATGAGTTTTCTCAAGTTAACTTAATTTCTTGGTAATTAAAGACAATTTTGTGGAATAGGATACAATAAAAAGTTAATTGTATTATGTAATAGTTTTGCATAAAGTGAAAAAGATCTGATATTTGCAAAAAAATTAATTACATGTTTGTTGTGAATTTATCCTTGCTTTGAGTAATCAAATGTAATAATTATTTACTGTACACTTTTCTGCTTGTGAAACTGGTTATTTTTCACAATATAATCTTACAAAATATCTGATAGATAATAATCCATCATGTATACTGTGTAACAAACAAATTGCTAAAAATTGACAGTGACTAAGATATTTCCTGTTTATTAGGAATAGTTTTACAACAGTTATAATGATAATTAATGATTACAAAATACTGTAATTCATGGCATTAATCTAGTCTGCTATTAAAGTATCTCCTTTAAAAAATAATCGTAACAAATGTAACTAATTATACTGTTACACATTAGAGCATTTAAATTGAAATAACTTTTAAGTGGATATCTTCAAACTACTTTCATTAGAACTTTTAATACATTTTTTCTTTGGTACATTTATTTAAAAGCCAATTCGACTATGATATATAATCAAAGGTAACAAAAAACAAGAATAAGATATTAAATGTTCTCTCAATTAAATGATCTTGTTTGTTTCTAGGCTCAGCATTTGCCTATAGTGATGGCTATTCATCAACAGACAGTGAGGATGAAGTTTTGCAGAGATTACAAAAATCAGCTAGTTTTCAAAGTGGACCTCGGAGAGCTACTAGCAGCCATGGCATTGATGAGGCTAAGAAATCTGATAAATTCTCACACCTGTGGGAGAGAAATGGTATGTTCATATTTTAAAAATAGCATTAGAAGAATTATTAGAGTCTAAGGTACAGTTAATGTGAGAATATAAATGTAAATAAACCTAGTTTTTATTAAGTCTTATTTCCACTCTTGTTAAAAACAAATTCACATGCTTACTCTGAGAAAATATATTTGAACGTTGTTTCTCTTTTTTTTGTGTGTTTGTGTACAAGTTTGTTTATCATGAAGTCCAATAATGTTTTTTTTACCTCCAATTTTGATCATTGTTTTATTGATATGTTTTTTAATTGTTAGTGTGATATCTTTATCAGAACATAAGGAAAGCTTAGATGTGTAATTTTTATCACTCTTGC
This sequence comes from Limulus polyphemus, assembly GCF_000517525.1. NCBI lineage: Eukaryota > Metazoa > Arthropoda > Merostomata > Xiphosura > Limulidae > Limulus > Limulus polyphemus. The sequence continues at coordinate 142,278 of NW_013667201.1, forward strand.
TACATCAATTTGTTTATGGTAGTAGAATAGCAATTCTTTGAGAAAGAATATTATAGATAGAGAAGTTTATTAACAGTGTCACTAAACAATACAATTTGTAAGCATTTTTATGTTAATTTCTGTAAACTTATTGGTAGTTATTTAAATAGGAATTATGTTTGCACCAGCTTATGGTTCATGTTTGGAGAAAAAAGTGCCAATACTTTAAACATTTGACCAGCTTATGAAACATTTTTCTTTACTTGTACTATTATTACCACAGAACTTAAAATGCATATTAAATATATTGTATGCTATTTTCTGTAGCAAGGTGTTACATATTTATTTTTATCTTGCCATTTATAAGTCTAAATTGAAATGTAAAAAAACACTATATTTTATACATTTTTCCAAATATTATTTGACAAACATTTAAGTCTGTTACAGGTTGCTTTTAAATGATGTACTTAAATTGTTCTGTTTGTTTTCACAACTTTACAATTGTTTTATCAACATAAATAGTAACATAGCAAAATGTCAGAAAATGTTAGAAGGTTCAGGAAAACTTGTACCTTTTAAAAAGTGTGGTCAATTATAGCAGTCTCCTTTTTTATAAAAATAATATTATAGAACTTTACGATAATGGACAAAACTAGGCTGCAGTATTCTTCTGAACATGAACATTTCCACATCCTCACTTGTTAAAGGTACCCAGTAATGATTACACCAGATTGAACTTAATACTAGAAATAAACAACCTTATAACACCAAAATAGTTGTTATTATTTAATTTAGACACTCAATGTTTTGCTTTACAGCTTATTCAGGAGCGATCGCTAAAACACAAAATAAAACTGACAGTACAAAGCTTTAAATGATTTAAATAATAAATTATATTCTAATCTATAATGTGCATTTGACATATTAAGTAATAAAGCTTATTGTTGAAATAATTAATGAAACAAAATAAGTGAAATGTTGAGTGTCTAATTAAATAATAACATTTTGGTGTTATAAGGTCATTTATTTCTTGTATTAATGTCTTCTATACACCAATATGCACTACAGAAATTAAATAAACAGACTGAACTTAGCATAATACTATTATATATATATAAGTAGTAGAACATATTAAAATTTGACAAATTATATAGAGTTGTGATATTTCACTCAATTTGCCTTGTTATCTAACAACATAAAATTTGAATATTTGGCCACTAATATATGCTCTTTTTTAAAAGTTATTTTAAAACTAAAAACATCTCTGGTGTTGTTGATACTGTAAGTATTCACATCTTCTTCAAGGTTTTTAATTAGTCATCCCTGTTTATGTATTTGTTAACAGCAGACTTTATAATACACCTCTTTTAAAAGCTTGAATTGGTCATTCGTGTGCTTTTATACTAGTTTAACAGAATTCTCAGAATTCAACAAAAATTGAAGTTGCAAAGAAAATTCTAGAAAATTGCAGAGCAGACTTATTCAAAATCAAAATAACAACATGTTCAAACATGCTTATTCCATTTATATTTTTCTTTAAAAAGTATAATATAAAAATGTAACAGTTTTATTGGCATAAAATGATATAAACAGTGCTCTGAAAATTGGTCTTTGAAAATTGTTTGGGTGCTACAGCATTAAATGATTTAAACATTTTGCAGTAGAAAAAGGTTTTTTGTTACATTTTAACAATACATAAATATAGAAATTAACATGCATTCATAAGAGTTGATCTTATTAGGCTTTACACCTATACATATAAGTGTTTTTTTTTTCATGTATTTTCTTTATATGGATGAACAAATATCTGTTCTCCCAAATGCTATTATTCTGCTAGTACAACGTGTTGAAATTTTACAAAATATGTAGAGTTGTGGTATTTGAAGACTGTCCAGTTTATACTGGAAAAGTTGTATACAAAATTTCCTTATAAACGTTTTCAATATTTGTACCTTCAGGGACATACATTTGTAATCAATTAAATAATTATACCCTGGATAGAGCTAACTGTGAGAAAAAACAGGCTCCACTAAGTGCAACAGATATCAGTTTTCCCAAATTATAATACTGTATGTGTAAGATGTCGGTTAAGTTATAATGATTGTCCTACTTAAGTCATCAAATCACTCATTAGAAAGTCTGACACATTTCCTTATTGATATATTTGTTTTAGATGTGTCAACAATACTACTTTCAGGAAAAACTTACCTTAAGAAGAGTTACAAAAATGCTTCACTGCATTACAGATCATTCCAAGACATGCTGACAGTGACAGCCACATATTGCCACCATATGTAACATGATAAAGTGTTTGCATGGCTACTAACAGTACTATCACACACAAGCTTGAAAGATACGTTTTATTATCATCAAATGGAGAATAACGAAGTTTATTGGAATATTTAATTTTATAAAATGGATTTTGTCTTTTTCATGAAAGTAGTATGGTACAAAGGGAGATTTATGAATAATTCATGCTTTATTGATGTTGTAGAAATTTGTTTATAATATTTTATTAAATTTTTCTTCCACCAAGTAGAACCAAGTGCCATGGAAGAAGAGTCAGTTGGTAGTGAGAACAAGGACTTCATTCTTTTGGTGGACAAAGTACAACATGAGAAGCTTGTGAGCGGTTCTTCTGGGACGGAGGAGACAACGGAACAGTGCTCTGAAGATGCAACTGCACCAGTAAATGGTTCACATCAGTTTCACTTTGAAAACAATGCATTCCAGAAATGTGAAGGATTGGCAGCTACCTCTAGTCAGGCAATATCCACAGCAGAAGATCCTTTGCTTAACCAAGAAGTGAGTTATTTGAAGATAAAATATTTATTTTGAATAAGACTACTTATTGAGATGATCTGCTTTAAGTGAATTTAGAAGTAATTTGCTCTTGAGTGAAATATCTCATGTTAAGGTAGTGGTTGATAAAAATGTGGTAGAAAAAAACGTATTACATTGTCTAACCTTTTTGTATTTTAACTTGTAGTTGGTGTTCAGTATTAGGTCTGACTGGCTCCTGAAAACTTTTAGCACGTTTAGAAGCCATTTTTTACATATACATGTGTCTATCTGTCTATATGTGTGTGTGTGTGTAGATATATATATATATATGTGTGTGTAGATTTTCTGATACTGTCACAAGTATTTTAGTAGATTATACAATTGTGTATTATATAAATGATAATTTGTAACAAAATTTTTAATTAACTATTATTGTTTTTCGTCATTCTGAACCTCATGTAGTTTTCTCTGTTTATGATTGACAGTTCTTTGAAATTGGAATGTTATTTTTGATGTAAAATATGTGATATGTGGTTGTAAAAATTAAATCTTTGTTTAATTATAAGGCTTATTAGACACATGGAATAGATTTATACAAATAAACACAAGTTCTCAATTTAAACATTTCTCAGTTGTACTGGCTGTCAGTTACAGAAATAGAAGAACTCAAACTAAAACATATAACTACATTAGAGAGCAGACAAATTTCTGTTTAAATAAATGTTGTTGTATTTTAATATAGCTGATTATATGAAGTATTATAATCACCCAGAATCATAACTATAGTTACAGGGAAATAAATGTAGAGGGCCCAATTACTTCTTGTGTGTGTGGGTGTGGGGGGGGGGCAGCATCTTCTGTAGTTATGCCACCGCAGACAGAAAAGTAAAAACCAAAACTGTCATTTTGAAGTACATGTTTAAGCTTAACATATCACCACTAGCTTTATGATAGAATGTTCAAAATTATTAGCTTGGATGAGTTTATCACCAAGCAGGATCTTGTGTAATATCAATGACTTAAGTTTTGATACAAACACTATTATTCATATTGAGCATCATACTGTTATAAGGTTGTATAGTGGTAATGTCTCTTGCATTTTGTATTGATGTGTTTTGACAATGTTAATTTTGTCTTGATATTAAGTAATATTCCATTGATGACTTTTCATTTTGTGTAAGTATTGTTACGACAGCGGAAGTCACGCATCACTGGGAGCATGCACGCTGGAGTTTCTAGAAGGATCATGAATTTTCCTGGCAACTCTAATTTGTTTGAGGCACCCTCTTTTTTCTAGTATATAAGTCTGGCAAAGAAGGCCAGCAACATAGGCAGATAGATTGAAGAGATAGATAGATAACTGAGTCAAGCGAACAGTAGGTGCCGTAAGTAAAGTGTGTGAATCACTGTGATTTATACCGTGTGTTATAAAAGTTGTTATGTTTAAAGTGACTGTAGAAATTCTGTGTACTAAAAATTTGTATCAAGAAAGAATAAACTAGTTTTAATTAAGAAAGGACTTGTGTCGCTGAAGTTCCTTGGAAAGAATTTATGCCAGAAATTAACAAACGAGCAGATACGTAACAGTGTCATCAGATCACTTTATAATTATCATGTTTTTGTATATAACTTTAGAATAACAAGTTTGAATGTCCAATAAGAATGTATAATTCCAATGCTGTATAAATCTTTGTTGAAGCAGTTACTGTTTGGGTGCTTTAAGTTGTCTATTTCAATATTTTTTAATATTTTAGGACAGGCTTTCAGACAACAGTGATCTTCAAGGTGTGCTCGCTGATCAAGATCGTGGAAGAATTACTCGATGTGGGATGTTGGAAGCATCATTCCTTTATGATCCAGAAGCAAAAAAAATCACTATTCATGTTTTACAAGCCCAGGATCTCCCTTCCAAAGATCGTGGAGGCTCCAATTATTTTCAGGTATTGCAATTCTCATTGTGTATATTTACTTAACACATAGTTACATTAGAAATGACTGAACTTGAAATATATTCCTGAAGTTGTTATAATTGAGCAAGGTTATACTTACACAGAAGGAAGTTTGTATGCAAAGTGACTAAGATCTAGAAATTGAAACATCACGGAGAATATTTAAACATGAAATGAGACATTAATCCTTTTGTTGAAACAAATAAGAAATTTATTTCACTGTTGTCACAGTAATGATAAAACTGCATGGTAATTAAAACATTTTCTTTCTTACTAGCATTTAAATTTTGTTTATGTACATCTGTGGAAATGGACATCTTGTATAGTAAATAATTAGGGAATTTTCCAATATCACTTTCTTGCTTGGACAGGGTGATAGAACACAAGCTATGATATTATAGTTATAATGATTAGAACTAATTATTTGAATAAATCTGTGGAAGATAACATAAATTACCACTATGGTACAAGTTGAGTACACATCCATCTGTATAATTAAGGTTTCATATTTGTTTGATAGTTTTAAGATGAAAATGGATTTAAGTTGTGTTGGGGAGTTGCAGAACTACTAATCTCTGGAGGACCAATGCAGGTATATTTATGATTTGAGTGCTGAATTCTAATTATGTGGAAACCATAGATATCATACAAAAAAGAGGAGTTAAACACAATTATGTTCTTTGTTTTTGAAAATATAATATGTAGTAATCAATATTATGTTTTTCATAAAGATTTTTTCTACGTGTACCCAAAAAAAAGTCTTGATGTACAGAATACTGTAATAGTTATTTTAAAACCTACTTGAACATCACTTAACTTTTTACACAAAAATCTGAGGAATTTTATCTTTGCTTAAGTGTAAAGCACTTTGAGTAGTAATGCTTAGTTTATTTCTAAATTTCTAAATGTGTAAATTTAATATCTTTAGATTTAAAATTTACCTTTGAAAGTCATTATTACCTTGTTGCGCTTGAACTCGTGCTGTCAACAAAACTTAGCTCAAAATTTTCTGAATTTCCTTTATGCATTGTAGAGAATGCGTTATTTACCCATAATTCTCCAGTCTTTCACTTTCCATGTGAATTATTGCACAAGCATCATGGGATTTTACATAAGCTCTGCTTACTCACCATAATTTAGATTTAATTGAAAGTTACAGTCATGTTGAAAATTTTGTTGTGGAGAGGTGGGAGAAGGTTTCAGAGGTAAGTCCCTGTTTTACATTCAAAAAATGTAAAATTCAAATCAGGTAGACTTACTTTAGAAATGCTGAAATCCAAAATACCCACATTGTAAAGGAGGTGGGAAATGAGTAACATGAAAAAAACGAAAAATATAAAACTAAAAGTTACAGAGCAGGAAGATGATAATATATACTGCTAGAAATGTTTAACCATGCATAGCTGGAATATAATATCTAACCAGAAAATAACTTGCAGAACTGTATTCAAATGAGATGGGGTGGAGCAGATCAGCCTTATGAAAAGGTTGGACTTAAAGGGTTCTAAAAAAGAAGACATTCTCAGCAGGATACCTCTTCATCCACGATGCTCTTTAATTTAGGCAAAGAGGTAGGTTGTGTGAGCTTTAATGGTATATTGAACATGATGACATAAGCAGGTAGGAGGAGTACTATTTTTTTCTCCTGAAGTGAAAGGTTCTTTAGGGTGCAGCCCAGACATATTATGAAAGGGCAGACTTCCAGAGAATGGCTAGTGAGTTACTTAACTGGCCAAATTAGTTATCACTCGGGGAGAATCAAAGAAAAACCCAAGCAGTTCCTAGCTCATCATTGTGAGGACAGTCCAATGGAAGCATCAAAACATAAAGAAATAATAATAAAAATGTAGATGATCCCTGTCCAAGCTGAGATATTAGTGACAATGGTAGTCCTGTTTCCAATATCTCTAATATTATGCAAGGACATTATGTAGAGATGGAAAAGGTACCTGCTGTGTAGGACAAATGCACAGGTATATATTGCATCTGAGAGTCCTAACAGGAAGAATGCATACATGGTTTTTTTACTTATTTAATTTTTTATATATATAGTCAAATAATTTTTTAACTTCAGACATCCCTAGAATAATAAAACATATGATTGTGTTGGGTGATTTAGAAATATGAGTTGCCTGAGGCAAACATAGAGGTTAAAGAACATGTGAGAGTCCTGACTGGACAAATAAGTATATATATATATATATATATATATATACAGATTCTCTGTACATAAGAAGATACTGTATTCAATTATTTTATCTTTCATGTTTTGTATTGTTTTGAAGTTAAAATTGTTCACAATCACAGGTACACTTTCCATCAATGCTAGAAGATAATCACAGGTGACAAATGGAATCCTGAAACTAAAGATACAGTGATATGATGAAGGTAATATTGCAAAAAAAAATTCAGAATCGTCCCCATACTGGTCTACAAAAAACCTGTTGAGGAGTACAAAGACTAGAAGGCCAAAGATTTAGCCATATAGCGAATGTGATGCAATGTAACATGAAATCCTCAATTAAGGTAGTAGGAAACATTGTGATATACAAGATGGATCAAGTGCACAAGCTAATTTTAATTTGAATGGAGCAAGATCAGTAGAATAAGAATCATCATAAGATATAAACAACCAATGTTGATTCTCTCAAAAAAACTGTTCTTGCAAGACAGGAACAAACAACCCTGAATAGACATAGAAAATGTTATTCAGAAGAAGAATCAGAGTCATATATACCACAATAGGAGAAAAAATGGCAGCGACCATCTCTTGCAACCAGAGTCTCTGGAAGGCTCTATCAGGATATAAGTAGTGCCTCCTCAAAAAAAAAGAGTATGATAATCATCAATAGTAAAAATGTATGATCATCTTCTCTTGTTAGTAAGTAACAAAGTGGAGAACCCAGGCAACTTAAGACCAAACTTAAATTCCAAAGAGGACAATGTCTAGGGGCTCTTGGGAGACACAATCAAAAAAGCATGGAAAAGTGCCTGAAAATCTGGGCTGACAACTCAAAGTGGCTAAAAGTGTAGCTCTGTAGCCTGCAGTAGAAATATATAAGCTCTGATCATGAAAGAGGTACAAAATTAGGAAAGCTGTTGAGGAGTTGGAGAAAGACAAGAAACAAAATTCTGCAGGCACCAACTCCTAGAAATAGACAAACAAGACTGATATTACTGCCAGAGAGGAATATCTGCAAGAATGTGACAACATTTGGGCTACCCAAGGAGAGAAGCCAGCTTCACTTATAAAGGGCTTCTTAACACTGAAATGTGAAGCTGAAAATGACAAACATTGTCATGGAAGATGTACCAAAAGAAGTAATGGAAAAGAATCCTTCTGAGATAGATGAGAATAGTAGAAACTATGGTGGAACAGATCAGCATGGGGCAATATGAAGAACTGGACAGTAGGACTAACTGACTTTGGCTGGTACTGAAGAAGGAAGATGAAGAAAAGGATAGGCATAGAGAAAAAATTCTCCTAAGACAGGCTCAAAGCATATTGTGCTAGAGAAGTAGGGCCTAGAACTGAAAACCAGTAAAGCATAAGAAGAAGATGCACTATTAGATATTCACTGGATGGCAGAACCATTGGCATAAGCAATGAAATAGTATCTCAGAGAAAGATATGATGTGAATGTAATCAAAGACATATAGAGACCACAGCAAACAAAAGTTGCAAGATCAAGTCCCACCATACCTGTTGATAAATGCCACCACAGCTAAATTCTCTCTTTGAGCTCTAAAGAACATTGGTGGTGTAACAAGGGCAGGAACTCCTGAAATTCATGTTGAACAGCCAAAAACTACAACAAAATGATGTGATGTGATCATAGGATACTTATGAAGACTACAGACCAAAAATATGATGCCCTCACAATGCATCACACCAACCTTTGAGAGAGGCATCATCTTAAAACTCCAGATCAGAAGAAGGTAGAAGAAAAGGGGACCCTACAATGGGAAACTTGTGAATGAGAGATACATGAAGGTAATTGAGAGTGGTAGCAGAAATTCCAACAGTTAAAGAGGTCTGAGAATATACTCCACAGATACAGAGGTACAAGGTCTCATTAATAATATCTCAAGTAAAAACAGTCCATGGGAATTGTCACATAAAGAAAAGCCATCATTCTAAAATTGCTGGAAAATTCCAGTTGAACAAGATATTAATGAGGCACAGACTGAAGCTTGGACCCTTAGACCATACATTCCAGAGAAGAAGCTAACTAGGAGGTCAATACATTGTGAGGCAACAACTGAGTTAGAATCCTATAATCATTCATGTAATAATTACAGTCAATATTGAGTGTGTTTGACTACATATGTGAAAAAATTGAGTGCTGAAGCTAGGCTTGAAAGGGATGCAAATAAGTTGATAAACTACTTCACAGTATGAGAAATGGTGATATTGAGAAGATGTGTGAATCAGAACATGTAAATAAGCATCATCCAAAAACCTTGATGAAGGAACTTTCATAAAATTATCACAGGTTCCAACTGGAAAGTAGGAATATATAGATAACAAAGGAAACAGGAACTATCTAATGTTAGTTTAAATCTCATGTTTTCTTTGGCACCAGAAAAGAGATAAGAAGAAAAGCCCTGGGGAAGCATGAAGCACAATATTGATATCCCCTTGTTGTGAAAAAGATTTGAAACTTCCAGATAAAAAATCAAATAGAATGTGATTGGTCCAAAGAACACGTGGCTAAGAGTCCAAAGATGATCAAAAATCTGAGATGACCTTCTAAAGTCTGGATGGAGGAATCATCCACAACAAAGGGTCAGTGAGTGAGTCAGAAAGACTTATCTTCTTAAATTGTCACTAGGCCACATGAAAAGTGTGAGTAAATGTAGTGAGCATTAAAGAACATTGCACCCAAGTTTCTGGAAGGGAATAATGGCTAGAAGCAAAACAAGATTCTGAAACCCTTATCAACTCCTGCTGGCAAGCTTCCCGTGAATGGGAAAAAAGCTAAAGTGAAATGCCTGCAATAAGAAAAACAAAGCTGGGATTTTTTTATATTTTGTTTTGTTTATTTATTATTGTTTTTTAAATATATGTTGAGGTCAACTGGTTAAAAGAAGAGTATTTTGATACACAGCCTGATGGGCAAAAGAGTTAAAGGAACATGAGAGCCACATGGTAGTAGAAACAATATTTGCAAAAGTCTTAGATAATGAAGACATTAAAGTAGATATGTAATAGTGTAGAAATGAATGTCTCAATGCATGACAAATCGTAGCATATAGGGCAGAAAACTGACAATAGGTCAAAGTAAAAAACCAGTAACCAAACTGAGGAGCAAAAACTTTAGAAGGAACAGTAGAATAGGTATATGCTCTGTGTGAATACAGAACTAGTTTTGAAGAATATCTGCAACCCCAATATCAGGAGTAGGTGGAAGAAATAAAAGATTTCAGTACTGAACCATCTTACAAGTACCCTCAAGTGTAATGGAAATAGGTTTAATATTGAAAATACAACACACCTAAATGAAAAAGAAATGAGATGAGCAAAAGTGTTGTCAGGACTAGGGCTAGCACTATATCCAGCACTGCAGATTCTGAAGGTAATTAGGCCTGAGCAGAAGATTCATCTTAATTAAAAACAAAAGAAAATGTTGACTGTTACACAAACCAAGTGTCCACATGATCATGATACCTATCAGGAATATCAGTATACAAGGGCACAAGTATGTTGATCAGCAGGGCAGATAATGCAACCACAAATTTACCCTGCAGGCTAAAGACACGTTTTGTAAGTAAGACCTCCTAGTATGTTGTAGAAATTCCAATAGTGGTGGACATAGGTGCATCAGAAAGAATGTTGTAACAAAGTTAATAGCATGACTGTCAACAAAAAATTTTAAGTATGACAGGAAAACAGAGATTATGTAAGATCCCTTAATGCTTGTGCAATAAGTCATGTGGACGGTGGGAGAATGAAGAATTATGGGTAAGTAATGCATGCTTTGCAATGTGTAAAGGATACTCAGAAATTTCGAGTTGTATGTTTTGTTGACAGCATGATCTCAAACTCAACAAGGGAAGGCTTTCAGTATTTTAGAGGATAAGTTCATCTGATTTGAAATTAATTCATTACTTTACACTCAGGTGAGTTCATAGAATATGCTCACATAATATGTCTTCTTCTGTATTTTCTCCTTGTACCATGAGGTATTTTGTGATGTTGAGTATCTATATTAACTATGGTGTGTAAAAACTGTAAATATCCTATGTCTGGCATTGATTACATGTCAGCTATGGATTTTAGTTTTTAGTCATAAAAAATTGTTTTAGGAATGATATCTACCTATCTGCACCACTAAGAGCTATTACCTCATACCTAACTGCTGTGGAATTTTCTGTGCATTTCACAAACCTTGAACAAATTCCCACCCCTACACGGTTCTATGTGTATTGTGCCAGACTATAATGTAATTGTCATAATGCTGTAGTCCTCCAACAATAGTAGGGTGACATGACCTTCATGCACTGTAATATCCATGAGCACTAGCATATGATCATAGGCTCATTCTTAATGTGGCAAAAAACATGCATTGGAATTGGGCAGGAAGGGTGGGAATGTGGTGCAGAGAGGTAGGTATCTATCTGAAGTATATTTTCAAGTAAAGAAAATGTTAACTTCAGAAATGCTGCCTACCTCTGCACCACTAAGAGCTAGAATATCGCATTCAAAATGTAAGTATTTCACCAAGATCGAATGTCCCAGAGCTCTAGTCATACCAAACAAACTGACATTCCACCCACCTTGGTAACACATTGTCATTGGCACTGGATTTACCTAATATCCTTTACTGTAAATCTCTCTGTAATGTACATGAAATATATCAATGAATAAATGTCAACTAATTGGACAAATAGTTTTCCCTGCTTGAGAAGGATGTGATCTCCCACCGGGTACTGCTACACTAGGTGACCCCCAGCCTCGTGGAGGTCGTGCCTCAGGGGGCTTTCTCTTCCTGTCACTTTTTCAGAAAGGATCTCATTCTTACTATTGGTCTGCACTAGCACTTCCAACATTTCCAATGTGGGATTCTAGGTCTTAGTGGTGCAGAGAGGTAGGCAGCATTTCTGAACTTAACCTTTTCCTTATCTGAAAATGTATTTCAGATAGATACCTACCTCTCTGCACCACCTTCCCATCCTTCCTCCCCATTTCTGGTGCATTTTCTTTGCCTCACTAAGAATGAGCCTATGATCATGTGCTAGTAATCACTTGGATTACTGCAGATGGAGGTCATAGGCTGGCACAATACATTTAGACATGTGCAGGAAATTCCATAGCAGTTGTGTGCAAGGTAATAGCTGTTAGTGGTGCAGAGAGGTCAGTATCTATCTGAAATACACTTTCAAGTGAGGAAAATGTTAACTTTACATGTTAGAAAAAAGAAATTTCATAGTTTGTTGATGATCTCCTTTTCAGTAAATGATTTATTCAATGGAAAAAATTTAATTAGTGTAAATGCATTATCATATTTTTATACTGTTAATATACTATTTTTGTGTCCTTACGTAAAACTGTTGCTGGAATTTTACAGCTTCGACTAGTGCTCCTACCCCATAAGAAACAAAAGCACAAGTCTAGAGTAATTCACATTACTGAAACCTACTTTGGAGAAACCTACACATTCAATCGTATTAACTTAGGTAAGTATTTATATAGCAATACAAAACTCTATAACATTGAAGTACCTAGTAATTCACTTTTAATTTTCTAGTTACATAGACTCTGAAACTATAAAGGCCAATTTTATGTTATTTTGTTAGGTTATTAGTTGTAGTCATGCCAGTTTTATATAGTTTCAAGTAACTTCATTAATGCTTTTGTGATAGCATATGTATCCAACCAAGAAGTAAAATAATACTTATTAATGACGAAACAAATTGACATTTCCTTAAAATAATTCCAGGAATGCTAAGTTTAAAAGATAAAAGGCTGTTTGTAGCATATGTTACTATGTGTTGCATGAGATGAGAAAAATTCTCTAAATTCATAGATATAACTATGAAATCTCTAGAAGATCTTGTTGAAGGAAAAAGGTGTTTTGAAATACTGAAAAAGGCAGCACCTAGTTATCTTATTGATGAAACAGGCATGATGAGTTCAAAACTGTTTACTGAATCAGTCATGCATTTGTATGGTTATTCTTTGTAGTTGTATAAGTAGGCCTGTTTTTTGTATCTATGTGTGCAGTAGTAATTGTGTGATTAATTTTTATGTATGATATCTTGGTCAGTTACTTTTATTTCTCTCTGATATGTAAAGAATGTATAGTTATAATTTTCTTTTGTATTTTGTTCACAGAGGATTTAAACACTATGGGAATTCGATTTCGTCTGCTTGGCTGTGAGCGTATGAGACGAGAACACTTAATTGGTGAAACTGTACTTGCTTTTGCTTCTTTACAGCTGGATGAAGAAAGTACAGTGTGGTTGAATTTGGAGCCTAGAGCCAACCTAGCAGTAAGTTAGTGGCACAGTTACCTGCACTACAGTCATAATATAATCACTATGATTTAAAGTTACTGCAGGAAAAATAAACCTTCTTCCTGCTATTTTATGGTCCATTTTATTCTAATATGGCACATTCAAAAATGTTTTTTGATCAATCATGAATCAATGTTCATAATATATACAATATTAGGCTCAAACTGTGTTTCACTTAGAAATTATAAAGAGTTTATTAAACAGCAGTGTATTTTGAATATTGACATTGTTTGATGCTTACAAGCTTGTCTTTTGTTATAAGAATAATGCTCTATCTTATCTATAGCATGCTGATTCCAAAGCTGACGTTTCTAGCCTAGCTCGCAGTGACAGTGCCAGCTCTACACAGTCTATGCAGCATGGTGGTCTCCCAGAGCTCCTGCTAGGATTAGCTTACAATGGAACTACTGGCCGTCTAGCAGTAGAAGTTTTGAAGGGCAGTCACTTTCGTAACATAGCCATGAATAGAGCTCCAGGTAAGGCTCTCTCTCTCTGTAGATGGAGTTTTTCTTATAAAGATTTGGTGTATAAAAGATGTATATAGAAAATTTTCCTGAAAATGTTATTAATAATTGTATTAAACAAATGAATTTTACAGTGAAATTGGCAGAAGTCTTCAATTTCTGCTGTGCTGTAACATTGATTAAATTCTAGTTTTTCAGCAGCCATGCAAAGATTATACCTTCTTTGTAACTTCTGTATTGTTAGCCAGGCACGGCTGAAAGG
>NW_013667201.1:157141-166038 GCF_000517525.1 Limulus polyphemus
AATGTTATGAGATTTAAGCTATTTAGTCTAAACATTTATATTTTCATGTTATAATTTATAGTCATTCTAGAACGAAAAAGGCACAATTTATATTTATTTCCTAATTTTTATGGTTATGAGATTGGTCAAGTCGACTGAACCTGTACAGAGATTCGTTAGTGAAAATAACATATAAAATATTAAGTTTTTCTTAAAGAAACATTTGATAACTATCTGAACATGATAAGGATTTCGCATGTGAAATTTTAAAATTTTGTGATATATAAAAGTATTTTTAATCTGAAAATGAAAATTACTTTACATGTTGGATAGGCAACATGCCAAAAGAAAAAAAGCATGAGAAAAATATTGCTTAAGAAACCTTAAGACTTAATACAAAAATCTGATATTTTGTGTATGAAAGCAATGTAATGTTTATTGATAATCTGCCAAATTTCATGAACGTAATTTAAAAGTTATAGCATGACAACTGTAACAAGCACAAAATGGTTATGAGGTCAGTCCCAGCGACTGAACCAATGCTGAAAGAGTTAAGGAAATAATCCTCATAGTCTGTTTATTAAATATGTTTTTATGTGATTGCACTGAAACAAATAATGATGTCTAACAAAGTTTTGCTGTCTGTGAACAGATTTTAATGTACTTTTGTTTATACAAGAAGTCCTCACTATACGTCCTAGATGTGTTCCTGAAAAGTGTGACTTTAAATGAAACAACATATAGGGAACTCAGGTCAAACGAGCACAAACCAATATGGTGCAGCTGGGTGAGACTGATGGCGAGGATACTGCAGAGCAATAGCAGTTGTTCAGTTCTAAGATAAGAAGGCTACCTGTCACTTTGTGCTTCATTTAAAATTTTGAGAAACATTTTTTCATCTCTTTACAATATAGAATATGTTCCCTAATTCATCAACAAAATATGTGGTAACTTTTAGTGAGGTCTCACTGTATAGTAAATACTTTTAACAAAGTTATGTACTTTAAGAATTATGAATTCTAATGAGAAAAAGCTTTTTTGTGTGAGAATTTAATTTTTTGTTGTGTATTTTGTTCACTTCAAGCAGATGCTTTAGTAATAAAAGGGAGAAACAACTTGATAAAAAATATATCTTGCCACATTCCAGTATTGAAGAACGACAGTTTTAAAAATTTAAACTAATTATAAACTGAAGAGATAAACTAAGGTTACTATAGATTTAGTTGTAAACATATTTTGATTAGTTCTAGTATAAAAGAAACAGGCAGATCTGAGGTTTTATTGTGATTCTCTTTATATGAGAAGAAGCAACTGTTTTTTTTTTTAAGGGGAAATCTAAATTAATCACTTCCCTTTAAATATTTTTTGTAATTTTTACCATGAATCTTGTAAGATAAAGCATATAATAATATCATGTTTCAAACTGTTAAGCCTCCAGTGGCTCAGCAGTAAGTCAGAGGGCTTACAACATTAAAAATTAGATTTCAAAACCTGTGGTTGGCCTAGTACAAATAGATCATTTTGTAGCTGTGTGTTTAACCACAAACAAATCAAACTGCTAGATGCATAAAAATTTAAATTACTATTACCTGTCTGCTGTCTACATTTAACTTACTATGATTTAGAGCAAATATTGACACTTCTTATCAATTGATATGCAGTGAATTAAATGACAGCTTAAAGTTTATCAGTATATTTACAGTATGAAAATATACAAGTTATTGCGCATAATAGAGTTAGTTGTACATGATTTTTCTTAAGTTTGTCAAGTTCACAATAGTACATGTACATTCATAAGCATATGCAGATACTTAAACTTTAAGGCTTAGTAGCAGGATTAGAAATATGTACTGATCACATTGGATTAGAATTCTTAGTGGTTTTTCCTGTGAACGTGAGTTGGAAAACATGCAACTTGTATTCCAGAACATATAATAGTATGATAATTGGAGTTATAATCTCTAACAGTCACAAGTGAATCGTTTAATTTTGATGGATAATAATAATTATTTTAGTGATAATGAAAACTCTAGATGTGTAAAACAGAGTTATGAGAGAATATCTCTGTCAGTGTGATTCTATCGTGAGGACTTAAGAAACAAAATCAGTTTTAATTAAAGTATTCACATTTGCATTTAAATACATATATACCATATACAACTTAAAAGTTGGTGTATTAAAATATTTTATCATTATTTGTTATCATCTGATAATAAATAAAGGAATCTTATTGATATATTCAGATATTTTAGCATGTAAAAGTATCTTTCTTAGAATTTTAAAAATGTGTTTTTGGAAGCTTGTGCTTTGTATACATGAATTTTTGTTGATTTAAATATTATACTACACCTGAGAAAACAAAAGGATATCTACTGCTGTGCACTCCATGCCATAGTACTTCAATAAGGTATTTAGGGTTTTTATTTGTTTTGTCATGTGATTTTCAATGTAGGCAGAACAGAGAGAGAAAATGTACTTGCACTCTGGGTTACTATTATTGTCTTATATACTCATGTTTTAGCCAAGAGAGCTTAGTATAATGTTCACAGTCATAGCTAAGAGAGTTTAGTAGCATGTTCACGTTTATAGCATAGAGAGCTTATTAGAATATCCACAATTATAGCTAAGAGACTTTAGTAGAATGTTCATGGATATAGCTAAGAGACTTCAGTAGAATGTTCATGGTTATAGCTAAGAGTCTTTAGTAGAATGTTCATGGTTATAGCTAAGAGACTTTAGTAGAATGTTCATGGTTATAGCTAAGAGACTTTAGTAGAATGTTCATGGTTATAGCTAAGAAACTTTAGTAGAATGTTCATGGATATAGCTGAGAGGCTTTAGTAAAATGTTCATGGTTATAGCTAAGAAACTTTAGTAGAATGTTCATGGTTATAGCTAAGAAACTTTAGTAGAATGTTCATGGTTATAGCTAAGAGGCTTTAGTAAAATGTTCATGGTTATAGCTAAGAGACTAGTAAAATGTTCATAGTTATAGCTAAGAGACTAGTAGAATATCCACAGTTATAGCTAGGAGAGCTTAGTAGAATGTTCACATTTATAGCTTAGAGAGCTTATTAGAATATCCACAGTTATAGCTAAGAGAGCTTAGTAGAATGTTCACAGTTATAGCTAAGAGACTTTATTAGAATGTTCATGGTTATAGCTAAGAGACTTTAGTAGAATGTTCATGGTTATAGCTAAGGGACTTTTGTAGAATGTTCATGGTTATAGCTAAGAGAGACTAGTAGAATGTTCACAGTTATAGCTAACAGACTTTAGTAGAATGTTTACAGTTATAGCTAAAAGACTAGTAGAATGTTCACAGTCATAGCTAAGAGACTTTAGTAGAATTTTCAGTCATAGCTAAGAGACTTTAGTAGAATGTTCACAGTCATAGCTGAGAGACTTTAGTAGAATGTTCACAGTAATAGCTGAGAGAGCCTAGTAGTGTTTTATAGTTATCACTAAGACAGCTTAGTAGATTTGAATAAAGAGGATAGAAAAAATGTTTGAATAACATATTCAGTGTAGTAAAATTAAATTATGTAGTAAACTGATTACTTTGTGTATTTCAAGGTACTTCAGTTTTTCTCACCATAACACAAATAATTTTCTTTATGTATCTTTTCATAATATTATTGGATACAAGGAGTATGATCTGTTTTTCAGTTAATTTCCCTCTTATACTTTCATGCTACCATATACTTATGTGATTTTAAACATTTATTGTTTGGACATGGTGTGTGTGTTTTTTTATTGTGGTTTCCAACTCAAATTTTTTTAAGGGATTAGTAAACTTTAATATTAGTTTTCTATCCAAACAAGATACCTATTTAGATCAAAACTCCAGTAATGAGTATAGCTAATTAAGTATACTGTTCTTATGTTCTTACATATAAAGTTTAGAATGCATTGTTTCATTATTATCCCCTTATTTTTACAATATTTTTAACCATAAACCAAATACATTTCAAAATTTAGCTAACTTAGGATATTTAGATTAATCCTAAATAGATATATTGTATCAAAAGTACAAAAAAATCTTTAATAAAAATATTTTAATTAAAAAAATAGACATATGAGATATTCTAATCAATATTGTTAATCTTAGTTACACTAGAATATACCTTACTCATAGAAATAAAATGAATCTGACCATCCACCCAATCTCTTGCTGGAGTCATGCCTTAATTGACCTGGTTGGCAAAACATCACTGAAAAGTAAAATGAACAGTAATTTTTAATGTACTTTTGAAAATATTAATTAATTTCTGGTATCTGTAGCAACACACACAAATTTCAATGCAGGCATAGCACACCAACTAAAAAAATGTCACTGTAAGGTTGTGTTGATCAGATGTCAACTATTGTGATACTTGGTAGCTTATATAATCATCTAAGCCTAGTTAGAAGTTGGTTACTATTTAGAAAAAGTTAATAGCTAATTAATAATTATACTTTGGTAGTTATATAGGCTATAAAACAAGACAGTAACTAAGAAGTGTTTTTATGACCAATGATTCCTCCACACACAAATTAACCATGTTTCTCATGCATCTGCTTAAGAAACTTGCATGTCACTGGCCTTGAGGAAACTTCCACCTATTTTCACATGTTTAACATGAGCTGCGCTGGTGCATGATGGCTTCATGTGACGAAAGCCTTCCACCAATAAGAGGATGACACAACCTCCATGTGCAGTAACTCCTCCAATGCACTTGTACTCGTGATAACTTAATTATTCTCCTTGGAAGTGTATTGAACAGACATGTTTGAATTTCTTATCTGAATTTAGTTTGTTGAGATCTGCATTGTTAACACACCTTTGATTTTCATTTTCTTTGGCTTTTGTTTCACAAGCTTTATTTTTTTATAGTGAATTTTCAAATGGCATTAACCTACACCCAGAACTCTGTGTGAGTGATGTTCACATACAAGGCCTTATTTTTACTATGGCTCTGGAGGCTCATTAAGTGTAAGGGACATTGCAGCCATTGTTCATTGTGTTGTGGATTACTACATGCTTACTGGGCCTCCTACTTCCATCCTGTTTCCTGAAATTCTTTTTCCTCAATTGGGAATGACCTGTTGGACTACCACTTTAACCTGATTTGCTTTGGGTAATGCATTATCATTCGAGAAACAATCTTAACCTTCCAATCTCTTCCTAAATTTCATTCTCAGGTATGTTTCTTTCCTTCTTTATTATTTCTAGTTTTTTTACTTCATGGTCCACAATTCTTGGGGTTTACCTTGTTTTTCCTTCTTGCTTAATATTAAGATTTATACTGTTTCCTTTCTCTTATAGCTCCTCTCTCACACCCAAATGCATCATCCCCTCTTGTGTTCATGATTCTTTTATATCCTGACTTGTAGGCTATCTTCCTTTCCTTTTCTCAGTTCTCTGTCCTTGGTATCTATTTTGCCATCTTTGGGATGGGAGCCCTTACCTTATATTTCACTTTCTAGTTCCCCATTTTTATCTTTTTCTTGCTACCATCCCATATTCTTTCGTCTAACTCCACCTTTTATCTGAGGCACTTTATTGTACTTCAGATGGACTTTTTGTAGAGGTTCATTTCCTTCTCTTTGCTAGGCCTGGCATGACCTGATGGTTAAGGTGCTTAACTTGCTATCTGAGGGTTTGAATCACCATCTCTGAACATGCTTGCCATTTCAACCATGAGGGCATTATAATGTTCTGGTCAATTCTGGTATTTGTTGGTAAAAGAGTAGCCCAAGAGTTGGTGGTGGGTGATGTTGACTAGCTGCTTTCCCTCTAGTCTATCACTACACAGCCCTCATGTAAGATTGCATGAAATTCAAAACAAACCAAACACACTAATTTTTGTCAGCTAAGCTTATTCCACTTATTCTGCTCTATCCATTCATACTTTTTAACCATGCTGTTGGGACTCCTTGGGTCAAGTTGCATTCCCCTGTACTGTACTCTGTCCTCCTCCTTGTGTACATGATATTTGTCAGGCTCCCTTTCTTTACCCAGATGTATTCCATGGTATTTTTCCCTGGTGACCTGGACTGATGTTATATGGTTTTTGTCCATGTTATATTCCCAGGTTTTTCTTCTTTCTCTACCTTGCTCTTTACTTCTGTTCCTCATCAAGATCAGTTTACTCCTAACCTTCCTATGCTAGGTTCTAGGCCTTCCTCTTTTTCTTGCGCTTCTTTTACCAGAAGTTTACTTCATTGCTCGTCTTGTCAGTGACTATCAAACACGTACAATCCTTTGGATATCCATCTCTTCTCAAGCTTTCGGGTCCTCTGGTGGGACAGTGGTAAGTCTTTGGATTTACAACACTAGAATCAGGGGTTTGATTCCCCTCACTGGACACCACAGATAGCCCAATGTGGCTTTGCTATAAAAAAACACACACACACTCAAGTTGTTGGTCTCATTTTCTGCCAACAGTTGTTTATCATTTCTCCACCTTGGTTTCTTTCCTTGCTTCTCTTCCCATCTCCTTTTCTCCTCCCTCCAACCCCATCTATGTCTTTTTCACCTTGTCTGATCTTGGCCATGGTCAATGTGTCAAACATCTTCCTATACATCACTCTTGACCCATCCTCTATTTCTATTTTATGTTCTGTCCATCATTTTTGTATTTTTCAGTTTCTTGCTCTTCCCTTTAACTTAATGTTAGACCCTTTGATATGCACTGATATCATGAAAGCCTTCACTTGCCATATTCACAACCTGGGGCTGGTGTTCCATTTCTTGTAGGATTGACTTCTGTTGACCCATTTTTGGATGGTTTCCTCTTTTCTCATCTCCCTTCTTTTACAGGAGGCTACTTGGTTGGGAAGAAACTTATCTAAGATCTAAGTCCTTTTTCACACACCCACTCAATAGTTGGTACTTCTGGGCATTTTCTTCATTTATTGTCTCAGTCAAGTTCAGCCTTCTACTCTTTCCCTGCAAACTATGGTGTATCTGGTCACCAGGTTATCTGCCTCTCATTATCTTCTTGTATGAGAGGTTCTTGCACTTCTGGGGACTCTGGTTTCCTTAAAACTTCCCATTTCTTTAGGGCTTGCACATGTGCCTCCTACAGTGGACCTGACAAGAGTTTCTTTCTTGGGTTCCATTGTCTTCATTTATGAATCTCTTCTTGAGGAATTGTTGTGGTGACTAACTGTGCCCACACTACTTCCAAACCTCTCTACTACCTCTCAAACTGGATCTTTCTCTGATTGATGTACATCTCTGGATGAGAATGGGACTTCTGGCTTTTGGACACTAGACAGGCATTCACTCCACATCAATGTGCTTGACTTTCTTGCTGTTTGTTGGGTATATTCCCATTCCTGCCCATATTTGAGGATCACTTGGTCATTTTCCACTCAGTCATGCTCATTTCTTGCATCTATTGTCTGAGAGGCACTCTTTGCCTTTGAGCATTGGACATACACCTCTGAGCATGGATGCATTTGCCACCTTTCTCTACCCAGGGTTTCCTCTCTTTTGGTCCACTGTTCTTCATCCTTTGATTCTGGCAATCGATTTTCTCAGCCAGGTCTGTTCTTCCCTCTTTCTATATGTCCATTCCCCCTTTTGTCTTCTCTCTTGGGTTGATATGTGTTACTTCTTGTCAGCCTTAGTTTCCTATATTTCTTCACTTATAATTCACCCTTTTGCCTTGTCAAAGAGTGAAATTATCATAAGTGCAAGTGCATAGGGGGAGTTAGTGTGCTTGGAGGTTGTGTCACCCTTTTATTGGTGGTGGGCTTTTGTTGCATGATAACATCATCATGCACTAGTGCAATTCATGTTAAAATACTTGAAATTAGGTGGGAGTCACCTCAAGGCTAACAGCATACAAATCTCTTAGGCAGACACACAAGGAAGTTAGCTAATCTGTGTGAGGAGGTGAGTATCTATCAGAAATGCATTTTCACACTAGAAAAATGTTAACTTTGAAGGTATCCAACTGTTGAAATGGTGGATTCTAATGTTTATAAGTAAGAGCATAAGAAAATATAGTTAATTAGTTGTACTTTGGGGTCTTTGGTACATTGTAAGAGTGATAATCAGCTTCCTCTATTTGATTAGAGTAGCCCAGGAGTTGACAGTGGGTGGTGATGACTAGCTGCCCTCCCTTTAGTCTATCTAGTAAAAATAGCCCTCAGTAGCTTTTTGCAAAATTTAATAAATAACAACATTTCATCATACAGGGTGGAAACATGGATCTTGATTATGACAATCTTGTCAAAATGTTTTACATTTATAATAAATTTTTGTTTATTACCTATTCAAGCTGTTTCAAAAATTTATGGGTCTTGTCTGTTTAAACAAAATGAAAATTGGAAGCATTTGGAATTTAGTATTACAAACAAGTGAAGAAGATCAAATAGGAAAAAACTAATAAGGAGGATTGTGTAAAGACAAAAGGTCATCTGTTGGATATACATAGAAAATGGATGATCTTACCTTGGGTATATAATCAGATGTGAAGGAAGGTTGGCAGAGATTTTGATGGGTAAGATTGAAAGAAGAAAAGTAAGAGGTAGGCAGAGACTCACCTGGCTTGATGTCATTAGAATATAGATTGGAGGTGTGAAGCTTAAACTTGGAAAGCTGGTGGAGACAATGGCAAATAGAAAACTATGTAGAATTGTAGTTGTTGATCCTCAAAATCACAGAGGACACCATGATTGACTGATATCACACTGTTAAAATGTATAATCTGTACTTTGCTTCTTTTTTTTTTAGTACTACTACACCATGTGATCTTTAATAATATTTGCAAGAACATCTTGTTTCTTATTTTTTTGGTTTTTGTATTTCAATTATAATTAGCTTCTTTCATATACGAGGCCTGTGAGAAAAGTATCCGACCTTTGGCCGGGGAATAAAAACTGGCATACGTGGAGCGTTGGAAACCTAATCACCCTCAAAG
>NW_013667201.1:166374-175419 GCF_000517525.1 Limulus polyphemus
GAGCATTGTCGTGATGGAGGTGCCAATTTCCTGTTGACCACAACTCCGGTCTCTTGTGCCGCACAGCATTACGTAGGCGATGGGGACATCCCTTTAGTACTCTTTGGTGATTGTTTGACCCTGTGGTGCGTACTCATGGTGTACCACACCGTGGGAGTCAAAGAAACAGTCAGCATCACTTTGACGTTGCTGCGCACTTGGTGGGCCTTCTTTGGTCTTGGTGACGTGGAATGCTTCCAACGTGACGACTGGGATTTAGTTTCCGGGTCGTACCCGTACACCCAAGACTCGTCACCAGTGATTATGGTGTTCATGAAGTCGGGGTCACTGTTTGTGGAGTCCAGCATGTCCTGTGAGACTTCAACACGAAGTTCCTTTTGCTCCGCCGTAAGCAGCTTCGGCACGAATTTCGCCGCCACTCTCTTCATAGCTAATTCTTCGGTCATAATGGAATTTGCTGAAAAAGTGCTGATGCCCACCTCTTCCACAATTTCTCGGATAGTCACACGACGGTCCCGCATCACCATAGCGTTCACTTTGGCAATGACCTGGTCATTTCGGGATGTTGATGGCCGACCGAGCGTGGCTCGCTCTCCACCGTTGTGCGGCCGTCTTTAAACCGGTTGTACCACTCCTTAATCTGTGTGATGCCCATAGCATCGTCACCGAAAGCCGTCTGAATCTTCCGAATGGTTTCCACCTTGCTGTCGCCCAGTTTCTGGGCAAAATTTGATGCAGTAGCGCTGCTCCAGTCATTCCGTCATTTTCCTTGCAATGAAAAACCGACGAGAGCACTGCACACTACCTCACTCAATGGCTGCTTGCCAACAACTGACGCAATCAACAAGCGGGAAAAAATTCACACATGCGCACGAAGGTTCAAGGTCGGCTCATGCAAGCGCGCTTGATTCAAATCCATCAGGTTATCGAAAAATAAATAAGGTCGGATACTTTTCTCACAGTCTTCGTATATGGTATTTTTGAAATTTTATGTGTATTATTCATGTGTTAAGGAAGACACATCTAAGCTCTGTATCTATAACACAGATACCTATGTCAAGTTGTCCCTTGTTTCATCAAATGGTCAGGAGATTTCAAGAAGCAAAACATCGATACGACGAGGTCAACCAAACCCACTGTTCAAAGAAACCTTTGTGTTTCAGGTGAGTTAAAAATGAGCTATACATTTTTTTCGTTAGTTTATGATTCCAAACTGGAAATAAATTTAAACTATAAATTTTAATGTTTTCAAGCATATAGAAATCAACTAGTTTTATTTTGTGTAAAACTTGAATTTTATTTCATTTCTTAAAAAACACACTACTGTTTTTTTTTTCTCTACTTCAGACTGGGAAATAGGCTGTAACTAGTTTTGATCAGCCTTCAGGATATTATTCTAAGTGCTAAAGTGCAGGAATTGTACATGTAGCCCTTAGGTTTCAGTTAGCTACTTTTATATTTTTAATTTAGAATTAAGTGTCGTATTCTTACCTTCGACATAATGTGGCATTTTTAGTAGTATTTAACCCTTTCGTGATGTGCTCGGTATAAAATACACAAGTTCATATACACATTTGCACATGTTAAGTATTTATACTATAACTTTTAATGCAGTATGTGTATATTTACAAAATTTGGTAGACTTTTAGTAAACATTACAAGTCTTTTGTACACAGAAAATCAGAATTTTTAATGAAGTATTTTTCCTAAATATTTGTTTGTGAATATATCGAGTCTGTTTTATTACCAGTCCGAGTGCAAAATGATTTCCATGTTATGATTTAAAAAATTATTCTTCGTACCAAAAGTTTCAAATATCAGTTGTGTAATCTTTATAACCTCCTAAATACATTTCAAATGTTTTTTTTTTCATTAAACTATATTTCAATACGATACTTCCATTCACTCACAAAATTAGCTATTCTCATCCAGTGCTGCCCTCTATATGCATTTTTTTCTTTTGCGTATGCCACTAGCCTTCTGCTCCCCCCTATTGGAATCAAATGATTCCAACATGTCTCTCATGTAAATTATCATGTGTCACTTCTCCACCAATAGGAATGTGACATACTCATGTGATGCATGTGACTTCCTCTATACGCTTCTACTGAACTATCACTTCTCTTTTGGCAGCGCTTGTGCATGGACATGTTCCTTTTTGTTTGTTTAAAGTTTCATGTTCATCTTTAGTATACTCACGAAGTGGTCTTCAATTATTTTCACTAGTTTCTATTAAAACTGTTTCTTAACTTCACTTTAATCCACCTTATTACAGTATCGTTGTTTATACTTTTGATTATTGATTGACTCTTCCTCATTGTGAACTCCGAAGGTCATGTCACCACATCGGGTGTCACACCTGCAACTAGTGCTATGTCTCAGGCCTTGGGTGCGGGTGGCCTGGTGGGGGATTATCTGTGTTTATTTGCCGGGAGATTGAACATTACATGGGTCAACCTCTGTCTCCGGACCTCGCCCCACTTCCTCCTGAACAAGTTGAGCTTGTTCAGGCATACAAGGACTTGAATCGTCTATTTCCACCTCCTGATTTTGTCATGCCTTCCCCTGCCTTGCCTGAGGAGTCAGTTAGGCCCAATATGGTCCTTTTGGATTTCGTTTCTCAAGTGTGTGACATTTTATTCCTTTCCCCTATTTCCTATGAATTGCATCCTTCCTTACTACATGACCAATCTTCCCATCCCTGTTTGTTTTTTTTCCTCTCCCCAGATAATCGGGTACATGCTGACCAATTTGCCTCATAACTGATGGGATTAGCATGCCTCTCCCCCACAGGCTTCAGATCAGTTTGCTCTTGCATATCATCATGCAGACTGTTCTTTTCTGGACCTGCAATTGTTAGGTTCAATTTTGTCTATTTGGGTGGTGGCCCCGAATCTCCTGTAACTCTGGCCCATACCCAATTTTCCCACCTTTGTCTCACCCTCACAACTCTTTGTGGTATCTCTATATCACCCATCTCCTCTCTGAGGCTCTCCACTGAAATCCTGAGGGGTTTTCTGGGGGACATCCTCTCCCTTCTTTCCTCCACATTGGTTCGTTTGTCGTCTTCGGCTCTGGCTTTACATAAATGGTTTCTCTGTTGTTGGGACCTTCTAGGTCATGATGTGACCTTAACTTCCATCTGTTTACTATCATCTTATCTTCGGAATCTACATATGGCCCCATTTCTGTGGCAATACATCTTTGACATGATCCCTGTGTCTTTGGAATCATGAGTTGCATCAGTACAACAACAGTCTACCTTTTCCAACCTTGTTGCCCGTTTATCTCAGTCAGAGCTCAATATGGCACCTGTTACCATTTCCCATCCCCCCTTCCCAACCCTTACTTGTCCCTTCTTCTTGGAATGCCTCGTCTTGTCATTTTCTTCAAGGATGCTCATCACATCGCCAACAGTATTGGTGACTACCCAGTGGGTTCTGATCTGGTGGGAGCTTGGATTGCCGATTTTCTTCATTATTGGCATCCTTTTATCAAAGATCATTGGGTTCTTCAAGTTTTATTGGAAGGATTTGTAATCCTGTTTTTTTTCCCACCTCCCGTATCTCCTATACCCATTTCCTTCCCTCCACCTCGAGATCTCATGACCAGCCAGCATCTGTTGGATGGTAGTTCAGGAACTACTATCTCAGCAGGCCATTGAACCTGTTCTACATCCTTCACCAGGTTTCTATTCCAGGATCTTTGTTGTTTCCAAGAAAACTGGGGACTGGAGGCCTGTCATCGATTTGTTCTGCTTCATTCAAGTGCCCCATTTTACCATGGTGCCATTTCTCACCCTATGGTGGGCACCTTCTCCGGGCTTATGGATGACCAAGATGGACATTGCCAATGCTTATCTCCACATCCCTATATCACCATGGATCTCTTCCATATTTTCGATTCATCCATTGTGGGATGGTTTATCAATTTTGCACCCTACCCTTTCGAGCTTGCTTCCACCCCTTATGTTTTCTGTCAGGTGGTCAGAGCTTTTGCTTGGCATCGTCATGCTCTGGGGTTGCAATTCCACCATTATTAGGATGAGTGGCTTCTTCTGGCTCATTATGAACTGGAGTCAGCCAGCCATACTTGTCAGCTCCTATTAGTGGATGCTCAGGTAGGCTGGTTAATAAAATTGGAGAAGTCCTTCCTCCGACCTACCCAATATCTCGTCCACTTGGGTGTCTTTTTTGACATTCATCTCAGTCAGACCTAACCTTCTCCTCTACGACATTATTCCATGGAACTGTTATTCTGCTTGCAAGGTTCTATCGCTTTTTGGGAATGTGGTCTTCAATGACATCACTGATCCATCTCGGTTTTGAGCATATGCGATCCCTTCATTGGGCTCTTCATGATCAATGGAACCTTGCTCAGGATCCCTTGTCAGCTCCCATTACCCTTCTTCCTACCCTGGTAGACAATCTGAATTGGTGGTTGAACAAGGCCCATATGTCAGTGGGCATACCTTCGTTCAGATTTGCATTTTTTTACAGATGCATCTCTTCAGGGCTGGTGTGCATGGGTCAATCACTAGGGGGCTTTAAGTTGTTGGTCTGTAGATGAAAGGTCTTTGCTTATCAACATCCTCAAGCTTCTCATGGTCTATTGGGATCTGAATCACTTCCTTCCTCTCACCAGACATTGTCTGGTGGTGATTCATTCCAAGAATTCTATGGCGGAAGCACATATCAATCACCAAGGGGGCACCCAGTCAAGAGATATGTTTTCGACCATTGGATCTACTGTATTGGGCCCACGTGCACCACATTCACCTCAATGAGTGTCATGTTCCAGGTGCTTTCAATCTTGTAGCGGATTGTCTTTCCTGCCCTGACCCAATATATCCAATAGAGTAGTCTTTTAGATCCCCCTCATTTTCCAGTGGCTTTGCAGTTGGTGGGTTTTTCCCTACATAGATGCATTTGCCACTTACCGCAATCACAAGTTACCTCTCTTTTGGTCCCTGATACCTCAGGCTCAGGATGTCGTTGCCTTCAGCCAGGATTGGTCCCACAAGTTCTTTTATGTTTATCCTCCTATCACCCAATTACTTCATCGGGTGATCTGTCTCATCCATACCACTCAGTGTTGAGTTCTTCTGATCAATCATTATTGGCAAGCTGAACCATGGTTTCCACGAATAAAACAACTGCAACTTTTCCCTCCAGTACCTCTTCCTTTGTCTCCCTCTTATCTTCGTAAACCTCGGTCACCAGTTCTACATCTAGCCCTTCACACCTGGTTTTTATCTGAGCCTTGGCAAAGAGACCAGGTGTCTCCCATCGAGTAGCTTTTTTAGCTCTTTATATATGTCCTTCTTCAACAGAGGTGTATCAATGCAAGTGGAAAGTGTTCCATAATTGGTCTGCAACTTGGAGATTCCCCGCTGACTGAACTACTATGGCTTGATTGTTAGAGTTTCTCACATGGCTTTCCAATTGGGGAGGGCCTTTGGTCTTCTTGCTCTCGAGTTATCAGACTGCCTTATCCCATACCTTTCCTTTTTCCCGATGCTGTTGAGTTTTTGCTTTCCCTCTCTTACGATGTTAATGTGTTCCTTCCGGATTTGTCAATCCCCTCAGATGGCCTACTTTCCAGACTGGGATATTAATGTGGTCCTCCATTCCCTCACTTTACCTCCATTTGAACCACTTTCCTCATGTTCCATGTTTCCCTTAAAATGTATTTTCTTCTCTTAGCCTGTGGACGTCGAAGGTCTGATTTGTTTGTCAATTGATATTTCATGTATGCTTTACCACGTTATCTCTCTTCTCCTTTATCCAGATCCTTCCTTCCTTCCCAAAAACCTCAGCAGCTAGGGAGGGTAACTCCTCCTTTTCACCTATTTCTCATCTCTACCCTGTCTTGATACTGATAGACTTATATGTCTGGTCCTTACTCTTTGTTGTTATATTGCCCACACAGCTTCCTTCCATGGTACCCATTCCCGATTCTTTATCCCTTGGCAGTCTTGCTCTATTTGGGATCTTCCCCTTCTACCCTCAGCTATTGAACTCGACTTTTGATTTGATTGGCTTATTCCTTCTTCTTCCTCCCAGAATTTGTTCCAGGTGTCTTCTCATCAGATTTGACACCTCACCTTTTCTCTCGATTCTTGTCTTCATCAGACATTGGAAGAAATCCTGCAGTCAGGCATGTGGCCTACACCTAATACATTCGTCTCCCATTTTTTACACCATATCACTGTTTCTTCTTTGTCAGGTTTTCATTTTCCACCTATGGCCATTCTTAAGGCTTCAGTGCTACTTTAACTGGGTGAATTTATATTCATCCTTTTCTTTTCCTTTCAGGGGCCCTTACTTCATTTACTCATTATATGGATCCTGCTATGTGTTGAGTGGTGCCTGACCAGGTATTCTTCAACTTGAAATTTGCACTGTACAGCCATGTTGACTCGTGCTTTATCTTCCATGGCTTTGCAATGCTCACTATTGAGATGGAGTGTTCCACATGATGGCTTGTAGGTAAATAAACTTGTGATGTAATTGCTTCATAAACTTTCCCATTCCAGGCCGTACCACCCATGGATTGCATGGGTAAAGCAGAAGGGGATAGCTGCCCATCCATGTCATGCCTTGTATTGAATAAACTG
This sequence comes from Limulus polyphemus, assembly GCF_000517525.1. Classification (NCBI taxonomy): domain Eukaryota; kingdom Metazoa; phylum Arthropoda; class Merostomata; order Xiphosura; family Limulidae; genus Limulus; species Limulus polyphemus. The sequence goes on from NW_013667201.1 coordinate 172,994, forward strand.
ATATGGTCTGCTTTTCAAAATAGGGTTTCATGGTCACCCATTGCACTGTCTCACGTGATGACGTTCCTCCAGACTCTCCACCCATTCTCACTCCCTTTTCTTCTGGTTGAGTATGGGAGTTCTTACCACTTTCCAGTTCCAAGCTGCTGGGGTGGTTGGCTGTAGAGACACCCTTGTGAATGGGTTACACACAAAGATGGCTATAACCATTCAGTGCAGATTAGGGCAGTGGTGTTCTGCGGATGTAGAAGGAATGCTATCCTCCAATATGCAATATATGCTCACAAAGGAGTAAGACATCAAATTGCAGTTCACCCCTTTGATTTGAAGCCCTTATCCTACCCCTGCATGGATGTCAGTACCCTGATGCTGGGTTTTGGATTTAAAGTAGAACCAATCAACATAAGTCCTCACACATGTTTCTGGTTATATATATTCCTCACTTGATCATACTCCTTCTGTGTTGTGGGTCACAGTGGAGGTAAAGAAGATTGTTCCAGTTCTGTCCTTTTTGTTATCCCTTGTTGTATCTTGTTCTGCGGATGTTATTGCTTTTTGGATAGTTCCGGTCAATTTTGCTGTTGGGGGAGTTGATTTATATTATATAGACATCCTTTCGATACCTGATGTTGGGTCCCTGGATCGATAGATCAAAGTTAACACATGTCATGCTCAGGAGTCAGAGTGGTTCTAGATTAGCCCTGGTCTCTTGAACTTGAGGTGAAGATGATATGATCCTCATCCTACCCCCACGTGGATGTCGGTTCCCAGCAGCATGGGTTTTGGATGTAGTTGACTTACTGAGTATGGTCGATCATGCCCTAGCCACTCTACACCTAGGGGCAAGTCCATTGTTTTACCCATTTTTATACTTTGTTGGATTGAGTTACATATATATTTACATGAAAGGATCACTTTCCTGCCATAGTTCTCTCCCACTTGGATGTGCTCCTCTCTTTTTTCACCTTTATCTACTACATCAGATCTTTGGATCTGACTCATTTATTTCCAGGGGTATCCTTCAGATGTGTTTGGAGGGTAATTCTGTCATTCCTTTGCACTAGTCCTGCCACCTAATCAATGTGGAATTCTAGCTAATCTTGTGAGTTGAGGGAAGTACCGTATTGGAAGTTATAATTTTCCAACCCTGAAAATGTATTTCCAATAGGTACTTCCCTCTTCTCACCCTTCCCAATTTCCTCTGGCACGTACATCTTCTGCCAAACCTCGAAGTGATAGTTTGGTATAGGCATATAGAGGTGGTCACATGTGTGACGTGAGTATATTACGCTCCTATTGGTGGAGAGGTAAGGCATGATGATTTAAATGAGAGACATGTTGGAATCATTCAATTTCAATAGGGGGGGAGCAGAAGGCTTGTGGCATGTGTAAAGAAAAGAATTGCATATAGATGGCAGCACTGGACAGGAATAGCTAATCTTGCAAGCAGGGGGAAGTATCTATTGGAAACACATTTTCAGTATAGGAAAATTATAACTTTTATCTGTTATTTTCTCTACCCTAACTCTATGCGGGGTTGGTCAATTTGACCGATCTGGTAACCACCATAAAATATTACGAAATAAATATAAATTGTTTTTTCCTTCTAAAATGACTACAAATTATGACACAAAAACACAAATGTTTAGTCTTAATAGCTTAAATCTCATAACATATTATACATTTATATATATATATTTATTATTTTTATTATATTTAACTTTTCAGTTGTGCCTGGCTAACATTACAGAAGTTGAAATGATGCAGCAAACTCATGTTACCATATTCGAGAATATAAAACTGGCTTTTACAAAGTGACATGTTTTGGCTGTGTTTTAGTAGACTAGTATTCTGTCAAATACACTTACATTTCAGTTATAATATTTACAAATAAATTGTTAAACTTATTTTTTTAAAACATAGAAATGTAAATAAAGAAATATAGCAAACAATTATCTCTTCTAATTACGAACTTTGTACTCATTTGCTGCTTGCCATAGGTTGCTAAGCCTTATAAAATTTCGCACAGGTTTTATATGTACATTTGGAAGTAACCAAAAATCATGAATTACTATATCAATACCACAGAATTCCACTATAACTTATCAAGCTTAGTAACTAAGCTGTATTTGGGTCTAAAAAATATGAAATTTCAAGCTCACTAATGTACTACCTTACTGTTTTGAATCTTGTATAGAAAAAAAAAAATCCTTATCTGTATATTTGAAAAAGCCACTGGAGGGACATTCTGAGCTTTCGATTGGTTATTCACCCATCATAGACAGAAGTAGCTGTATTTAAGCATTTCCAAAAATGGAAATAGGTGGGTGTGACTTACTGTGTTTGAGTCAGTAACTCTAACTCTAGCGATATCTCAACAAATAGAAAATATAGGAGGTTCTTATTTTATATTCTAGCTTGTCAAT
>NW_013667201.1:175429-178642 GCF_000517525.1 Limulus polyphemus
GTATTTGGACATCAAAAACATCTAATTTGAACCAATGCTGCATTCAACATACCACGTGACACAAAAAATCGATATTTAGGAGTTTTTAATATTTATCTTTAAATTAAGAAATTAACTAATGTATAGTACTAAAATTTGAATTATAATCAAACTTATTGACATAGTTTCATAGAATAGTAGTTGAATAAAATTTTGAATGCGAGTCAACAAATGCGATGACATAATCTTTGACCTGTGTTGATAGAGTTAATGCTATTATGATCTGCAAGTACCTTTTAAATGTTGAGTGCACACCAGGGCTTGAGTTGTGTAAAGTTATCAAGTGTAGCTCATTTTCACAGCCCCTATGAGGCAGAGGTGCCGGGGTCTCTTATTTCGATTATTTGATGATGTCACAAGGTATGTTGACACAGAAAAATAACTCAAATGTGGAAGAATGACATGTTGCATAAATGATATGAATTGATAAGATTTTGGTAACTTATCTTTATATTTATCTATGTCCTTGGACATTCTACTGCAGCTATGTTTTCATAAAAACTTCTAACAACAGTAGCATTTTTCACAACAATTTATTACAACAGGAATGGTGCTCCGGTTTGTTCCCCCTTAAATCAAGCCCTGGTGCACACCTGCATATCAAATTTCAGAATTTAAGTAACAAATAATAACTTGAACTCTGTTTCAACAAATATTACTTTTCAGATATTTAAGATGCTAATTTTTCATCTTTTAACATTTATTTAACGTAATTCTTAAAGAAAACTAAAAAAAAGTTAACTTTTATTTCTACACAGTTCCGAAGAGTCTAGCTTGTAAAAACTACAAACTTATTCATTTTTTTAGAATTTTTTCCATCCCAAAGTATTGGTTTATATTTGTTAATAAACTCATCCCATGAGAATATAAATTAATATCCATATTTTGTTTCTCAAGATTTTCCTTCTCTTTAACTGATTTTATTACTACAGTCTTTGTCCCACTCCTCTTATGATGTTACAACCTGTGATCTGAACAACTTCTAATGAAGCTCAGCTTTGAAAATAGCTACAGACAAATTTTTAATACCATTGGTTAAAGCAGGTTATAAACTATTTATGTCGGTGTAGAGTAGATAAAGTGGTATGAACAACACCTCATGGTTTTGTGGGAAAGTGACTAGATGGAACTCCTGCACAAGAGAACAAAGGAATCTTATGGGACATTTAGAAAACTTATGATCAAATCACAATTCTAAGAATTTAATTTTTTTTTTACACATTCTATTCATTCTTGAGAGCCTGAATGGGAATTGGGACTAAAATGTATGTGGAGGGGCAGAAAAAGCCAGACCTAATTATTGTGGATATTGTATGTATCCTATTATACCCATGGGGGCTGTTGCTCTCACCTTGTTCACCCATCCCACCTATGCCTGAGAATGTGTTAGTTTTAACTTACATCTGATTAAAAGCTAAAGAAATTTTCTTTGACAAGACATCAGGTAAACTTAGTTAGGTTTAACGACATGATAGGTCCTGGCCAAACATTTTGATTCTTATTTATTGAATGTTATTGTTGTTAAGTTTATTGTATTCAAACAAATAATATAAATAAAAAAAACTTATTATGTAGTGAAAAGAAACTATTATATAAATTGATCTCAACTAAAAATATTGTTACCTCTGCTGATCTGATGTCATTTTGAATGGACAGGTCCCAGATCACTGACAAACCTTTGTAGTATATTTTAGGATTTATAGCTGAAAGTGGTGACTACAGTAATTGGCAGAATAAAGTAAATATGTGAGTATCAATCAAGTTGAGACTGACTGAATATATAAAATGAAACTCTCTGATGAAGAATAAACAACTGGAATTCTAACGTTAAGGGACATATTTTTATTTTATTTTTTCAAAAGAATAAATGTTTTGAAGTTTCACAACCTAAAAAATGGTAGAAAAATTAAATCAAATTATGTGAATTTTGTAAGCTGAAGCTAGATACTACTTACTAAGTTTCTACTAAGCTTCATGTACTTAGGAAAAAAATCAGGGGATATCAGTTACACCTCTCTAGTCAAGAACGAGTTAACACAAGTTGTTTGTCATTTTCTTTTGTTGCAGGAAGTATATATTATATATGAAATCAATTTATTACCAAAGTGTGGTCAAAGTAAAGGTTGACAACAATTTCAAGGATTTCATACCCAAGTGCTAAATGAAGGTCATAGTGGTTTTTATTTTAAACTCTTAATTGTTTCATAGAAGTTTTGATGTGTTCCATTTTCTTGTATGACACTTGTAGAGTTCAATGTTTGAAATACTACAAATATTTTCACTAAATAGATGTGGTAATTAATAAAGAAAAAAATTATGGAAATGAAACTCTATGTTTTTAATACATGTACAAATAATACAAAAATGGGTATGATATAAATCAGTATACTTTTTGTACTCCAAAAATTGATTATTCAAATCTTTTTTTTTTGCCAAATAACAATGTGTAGAACATATTCATAATGAAAGATATAAATCAGTATACTTTTTGTACTCCAAAAATTGATTATTCAAATATTTTTTTTTGCCAAATAACAATGTGTAGAACATATTCATAATGAAAAATATGTGCAGAACTCTGTGTTTCATTTTAATTTATAGTCTAGTGGAAGTTAAACCATATGGTATTTGCTTTTTTGTCAGGATAAATGTGTTACTGTTAAAATACTAAAAACACTCAACTTCATAAATTATTTGACAAAATATATATAGCTAGCATGTCAGATTAGGGATTTGAGGTTCTGTATGTGCATTATAAGAGTGATGGTTAGATCCCATTATGCAGTCTGAAAAGAGTAGCCCAAGAGTTAGCAGTGGTGTTAACTAAACGTCTTCCCTCTACTCTATCACTTCAAAATTAGACAGTTAATGCAAAATGTCTTTGTATAGCTTTGTTTAAAATTCAACAAACAAAATTTTGTGTAGTTTTTCCAAGTTACAATATAAAATTACTCAATAATGGCTGTAATAAAAAATATTTAGTTATTATTCAAAGTGTACAAGTTATAAATACCATATTTTTCGGTGTATAAGACGGACTTTTTTACCCCAAAATTTGTTGTCAAAATCTGCTTGCGTCCTATACACCGAAGGTATGAATAATATATATGTATGATATGCACAAGTCATGTGTAAATATATTTAAATAGGCATGCATAGTTTAGTTCAATTGAA
>NW_013667201.1:179175-187238 GCF_000517525.1 Limulus polyphemus
GATGTTTTGAACTCATTTGTGTTTAGAACAATATATACTAATTTCTAAAGTATCAAATTGAATTTTTGTTCAATAAAAATCTTTCAAATGCGATTGTAGCTTTTTTTCCCCCAAAACTTTGTCTTCAAAATAAGGGTACGTCTTATATTCCTAAACATATGGTAGCCTTTTTTGTAAAAAATGTGCTTACATTTGGTCCAGTAAACCATTCTCAGTATGATGTTACAGATGTACTTTAGAAAGTGTTTGTTTCAGAAATGACTATTTAGCAATTATTATTCACTTTTAATTTCTAGTTTAGGTATAGACATTATTAATTGTTGTTCTACTTTGTAATTGATTTTAAGTGTTCCAAAAGCAAGATTAATATTAATTGATGTGTATAACTGTTTTTTTCATCAGGTGGCACTTTTCCAGCTTCCTGATGTTACTCTGATGGTTTCTGTTTATAACAAACGCAGCATGAAGCGCAATGAGATGATTGGCTGGTTTTCTTTAGGTTTGAACAGCAGTGGAGAAGAGGAATTGTCTCATTGGAATGACATGCGTGAAAACAAAGGGGAACAGGTTTGTCGCTGGCATGTTCTCCTTGAAACTTAAAATTATTGGAGATTCCTGGGTAAAGTTTGTTACCTAATTTATATCCCACCTCCTAATACCTAGCTTCTGATTGGAAAATCCATGTATATGAAGCATTTGTGTATCACCATTCTCTCCCATGTTGATAATTCCTATGTACATCTTTTCTTCAGTAAAAGGGGTTTTTGAGAGAGTTACTTATTGAACAGTATCTTTAATTGAAAAAAAAAGTTTGATGTTTGGAGTTGTGTCATCCACAACATAGGAAGATAACAATCAGTAGAGCTTTACAAATAAAGAGCATTACTTGTTCTTTAGGGCTCCTTTGATTTCAAAGGTTCACAATGTTTAACATGTTTGGAGAATGCATGGTATTTGAAAAGAGTGGTAGTTTTTTACAGAATTATAGAAAATTATGAAATTCGTTAAGACTGTTCATTTGTATGGCAAAAGTGATTGAAAAGCATGTAGAGGTTCTGTTGAACAAATAAGTATTTACCATTTGAAGGTACAAGAACAGGTTGTGTTTTATATATATATCTGATGTTTAAATTTCATCAGTTCTTTCTGGAGCCAGAAAAAGACGTTGCATGAAATATTCTCAGATCTATGCTACACCAGTGTTTGTGGTGTATGTTCCCTATATAAATTTATGAACTACAGTATTGTGAAATTGATTGTTTAAGGCAGCTTGAAATAAATGTAGCTATGTGTGTATATATATATAATAGATGGTGGAAAAGTAAAACGTGTATTAGTGTTTGAATAAGTTTATGTGTTGCATATTGTTATATATATTATATCTTTGAAATATTATAAGTAATGAAAACTGTTAATACAGTGCAAGTTTGAAGGTCACGTAATGTTATACCTTTATGTAGTATTATCTGTTCTTTCTTGTGTTGTACTGATAGTAGTTGAAGTAATTTCACTGTAACACAAATATACTGTTGATAATGATAGTAGCTTTTGCTTACTGTTTATATTACACAGTTGTATTTCAAGTCAATGTTATTTACTATTGTTGCACAAAATTTATTCAGCATTTTTAAAACAGGTGAAAATATAATTGTTTATTGGACAAATAACTATTATAAAATTAATTATTTATCTAAAATGTTGATAATATTATATTAATAGACACTTTGAATAAAAATCTTTGTAAAAAATATTCAGTTTTTAGGTTTGAATAATATGAATAACAGTTAATTTTGTGAAAACTGGGATGAAATGCTTAGAAAACGTAACTGTTCTTTCATCATCTACTTTTAACCCATGATTTTCTTTTAACTGGGCTTTGATCTAATATTTTTTCTAACAACAGTGCTCAGTCAAATTATTGGATAGTCTTTTGTTAGTTTTACTGGTTGTGTGACCAACCTTAAAAGATGTTTTTTTCCTTTATTATGCCTATTGATAATCAGGCACATATGACTTGATCTAATATGATAAAAGTTTGCATGAAAGCATGTTCTAAAGACCTCAAACTCTGTAATATCAACCGGAAGTACACTACACTAATTAGAACATTTTCTATCATTGTTCATAGTGTTTATCTTTTCAGATGTTTGGCAAGAATTTTGAATGTAGTGATGATATACTGGCACGTATTTGTTTTGTTCAGTTGAACAACAGTGGCTTTTGGATTTGAAGAGTGACTAATTTTAGTTTTAAATGAAACTTGCATATAATTTTAGAATGAATAAGTCTATTATGCACAAAGCCTATAAAATTTATCTTAGTGTGTTGATAATGAGATAGTGATTACCATTTTATTTTTGCATTCTTCAGATTGAAAGATTGTACAAGAAAAACATAAGTGCAAACTTTGTAAATGTTTTATCAATATTTTTTGTGAAATGAATTTTATAGGCTTAACCAAAGTGTTTCAGATTTTGTAATAAGTGGTTCTCACTGCCAGAATTACTTGCAGAAACTTGAAAGTAAAACTATTTTCAGGTAAGCACAAGAGGAGTATACATTTTGTTTAAATTGTTTTGCATGTGTGTTAAATGTTTTAGGTAGTATCTAGCTTTTAATGCAAGCTTTCTGGTGATGCATGTTTCATTTTAACAAAACAAAAAGCATTTTAATGTTTGCTTGTCAATTTCCCAAGTTTACATTATATATTTTTTGTGCTTCTGTAGTGTAGAGTCTGTTGTGTTTTGTCTTGTTTCTCATGGAAAACTATTACTACATGTTAGTTAATTTGTATGACTTTATCTTTCATTTCCTTGCTTATTTGATGTTAAAAAAATTTGACTTTAAACTTTAATTGACTTGCAAGTCAGTAAAAATTTTGTGTTAGTTTGTACATTTTTTATCCAGAAAACTATAAGTTAGAATGTTTAGGATATCATGTGAAAAATAGTTGAAAAAATGATTATAATAATGCAAGTAATTTCTATTAATTAATCAGTGTAACACAGATTACAGATAAAATTGTGTTTGATTAGATATAAATTGTAAAGTATCAGTATAACTTGCAAATTAGTTAATTTGAATTTAAATTATTTGTATATTTATAGTATTTCAAGACTTAAAGTTTTGTAGAAGTTTGTACAATAAATATTAATGCCAATGAGAAAGTGTATAGACTTGTAAAGCTAAAGGTATATTTAAGTTAATTTGCTGATTTTATAACTCATTAGTTATGAAATTAAGCTTTTGAAAGTGCATGGACAATTCTTAAGTAGTCATATTACAGGTATAGCGTTAAAAGTCTAACTTAATATATTTTGAAAGTATATTAAATTCTTAGTCAAATTTAATTACTTATAACTAAGGTTCACCAGTATAGATAAATTTCATTTTGTTTTTTATATACTGTATTGATTTCATTAGTTTTTATATTTTGTTAATGCATTATTTTATAAAGACAGTTCAGTAAATTCCTACATTATTCTCTGCATATTGCCTATGATTAACATGGGTAAGTTGTATTATTTTTGTGTTTATGTGTAATTGACTATTTACTCAAATAGTTTAATTTTTATTCTAATAGTGAATTTCATCGAGGTTAATTATTTAATAAAAAAATAATAATTCTATTAATCACACATTCATATGTCAAATCGTAATAAGTGATGTAATGACAGTGATTTCAAGTTTGAAACTTGCTTATTACTAAATAAGATAGTATTTGGTTTAACTGTAATTTACACTTTTCATAGTGAAATGGTAGCTGCTGTTTTTTGTACATATAACAAATTCCTGCACTCCTTATAAAATGACTTGTCATACCAAATATATGTAGACATTGCACTTAAATTTTAAATTATTGAACATTGCTTTGAGGATATATATACTCTGCCTCATTTGTTTTTTTAAGAATTAAAGCACATCAAATAAATCAGGAGTTACTCTTTAGCAAAGCTGTTATTTCTGATAACTTGTTTTGTTTAACTGTGTTTGTTAAACACTAGGACAGCTTGAGAGAACATCAGATTTTTGATAACTGAATGTTACAAACATTCATGTTGGTACATGAATAGACAAAATATTTACACTTTCTGTATATGTAGCATGTAGAACTTGTGTGCACATATCATCTACACAATTTGTGAATTAAACTAAAAAATTTTAAATTCTATGGAAAAATACTTTACTTGAATTCACTATGATGGAGATCCTCAGACAAATATATTGTAGGGTTGAGTATTTACTACACACACACACACACACACACACACATATATACATGTGCATGTTATCTGATGTAATATATATATATAAATAATAATATTTGATAAAGAACATTTTTATATAATTCAAGTTTTTTCATGTTTTATTTTACAGAAAAGTTATGCAAGGTATATTGTCATTGTGTCTCAGTCATTCTACTTTTGCAAGATTAGATTTTAGACATGGTTATTTGTAGCATGAAAGCCATCATGCACTGCTCTTTATCTGTTTAATTACTTCTAAAGATTTATGACATCATAATTTTAAAAGGTAGTATCTTTTCCACTTAAAAATTGGGTAGCCAAAATTTTGAATGTAGACTATTTTAATTTTTTGAAATGAGATAAAAAAGATTTACTTGAGAAATGACAGGTATATTAAAATGTTGGAATTGTGTACCCATTTATTTTTTATTTATAGCTTAAAATGGCAAGTAGATGCTCAATTTTACAAATATGAAATTCATTATAACCTTTTTTCCTGTGTTATACCAGCAATGCTAACAAGATTAGTCTTTTCAGTCATGAGGAGCATTATAATACGATAGTCGATACCGCTATTCATTGGTAAATAGTAGCCCAAGGCTAATTCCCTACCTTGTGGTTAGTAGTTCAAAATTAATTAGAGACAGCATAGATAGTAGCTTTGCCATGAAATAGATTATAATAGAATATTATAAAAATAAATTTACCACATGAGATGAAAAAAAAATTTATTGTAATGAGCAATTGATGTATATTTGTTAATATCAACCATACATTCCTGCTAGAGCTTGTAATATAATATACTGTAGTAATATCCTATATAATTCAAGTATAGTTTGTTTGACACCATGCTAAAAATTCCCTAAGTTTGATGTAAACATGCTGATAGATTTGCATAGATTGCACATCCATTTGTTACTTGGTTATGAATCTAATTACTATTAATTTTGTATATATTGTTATTGTACCTTTTGAATTTTTTTTGTTTTGAAAACCTTTTTACAAAGTATTTTTTGTTGTAGTCTATTTTCATGTTAAGTTCCATCCTAATGTATTCTTTGTTATATTTGATTTTAATTTAATGTATCTAACTTTTATTAATTTATTGTTTCAGGGATATTTTCTACAGGTATTTTTGTAATGCTTTTATATTTGCATCTTAATTTTAAATTGAAACTTCACATAAATTTATTGTATTAAATCTATATTAATATCGTGATTCCAGTAGTGACCAACCATGAAACGTTTCCTTTCTGTTTTTGTAACATAGAGCTCATGGTAAACAAGGCAGTGGTGTTTAAATATCTTAACAGGTAACATAAGCTTGAAAAGATATGATCTTGAGAAAATTTGTTAGATACAGAAAAAATAAAAAGAGTTCAAAAAATTTACACTGAACAATTACATTTGGCTAGTTTAATCTAGTGTTAGAACAAATTGTAGTCAATGTGTCTACTTGGCTGTACCATGGGGTATAGCTGTATAATCTTCGTGAATGTTAAAAAGTAAATATATGACATTGTTCAGAAATGTAAACCATATGTTATGTATAATAACATCGCCTCAGTTACAGTAAATAGTTATCCATACTGTTGAAGAAAGTTCTGGAAGAAAACTGCTTAATTCGATTTCAATGTTTGTGTAGCAGATAGAATAACAAATCAAAGTAGTGGCCAACACGAACTTCTGTAGTATTCTGCAAAGAGATATGTATTGTTTATGTTTTCAAATAAGTTACAGTACCAGATGTAAAATATAAGTATTAGATATGTATAGCTTAGTTTTATAATTATGATCACAAAGTATAAATTTTCAGAAGCACTACAAAAAGAGGCCTACTCTTGCATCAGTTTTTGTTTCCTAGAACGTCCGGTTGTGTTAACCATAAATTTTATATTTTTTTACTACAGAAATTGACAATAGCATAACTTATTACGAAAACCGTGTAAGAGCTTATTGATGAATTTGTGTTTTAAAGTAAAACTATAGTAGCTGTTCAAGATTATTACCTGTGTTATAGTTTTTTTTTTTGAATAATTGATTTTTTGATACTAAACAAAACAGAAAGTACTATATTATTATAATTATTTCCCAAGTAAAGTATGACGAAAATTTTATTTTTCACTTTCAACTGTCGGAAAATTCATATGCAAGTTAAGTCATTTAAAACTGAGCATAAATAATGTTACCAATTTTTTGTATGTTTGTTTATTTTTATTTATACTTTGTTGAAATCTTATTGAAACAAAATTTTGGTAAATAATATTATTTTTCTGTGCCAAAAAAAAAAAAAAAGACAGCTAATATCGAAGATAATGCATTATGTAAAATATTCATTTTACTCCTATTTTTAGTTAAATATTTAACATCAGGGTGACTGAATTTAATACTTATGGTGTATTTAACAGACATAAAAAATCATTATGGTTATTTTGAAATTTTTGACTCGTACATTGTACTAAAAATGGCGGTTTGACAACACGAAAACATAGTTTTTCACTGTAAAACATTCGTATATTGGGTAATTCTTGTTTGCGACATTACCGCTTGTATTTGAAAAGGTGAAATCTTCCATTGGATTAAAAAGGGAAGTTTGTTCATCTTAAAAGTTTCATCCTAACGTATCTTTAAAAAAAATGTTAATTTATGTACTTATGCTTGCACTGTAATGTATTAAAAGCATTTGTATGATTTTAACTATTTGCTAACGCTATATACAATAAAGTTGGTTCTCAATTCAGAAAATGTTATCTTTGTTACGTTGTCTTCCTTTAAAAATTCTATTGAAAGCCGATAATGTTATCGAAAATTGTTTAAAAAGTGACTTATTTGGAGAAATAAAAATTTTCAAGAGTTTTTAGAATCACTTACATAATATATTTTTTAATCTAACATAGTAATATGCCTAAATTTCACTTCCTACCAAATATCTAGAGAGGAATTATAACGAAAATGGTTGACCTATAGTGTGACCTTTACCTTTTATATACATTCACCACAAGTTAATCAGTTGGTTCCTGGGGAAACACCACATTTGTACCAAATTTGATCAAAATCATAAGAAAACTTTTCTAGTTACAGTATTCTCTCTCTCACACAAACACACATCCCGTTGTCGGATGGGAATGACAAAACTGTATTAGTCCATTTGTCGCTCGATTAATATTGAAGTGGCGTAAGTATGCCCCCCGTGATTGCGGGGGGGGGGGCTCGAAAGGCCCGACAAACTTAAGAATTGCTGACAAGGGGAAAGACAAACAGTTTAATTTAATTTGCACTAAAGGATGGTTGCACTATTATGTTAAGTTAATGATATTTACCAGCTAGGCTCGTAACTGCAATTATAGGGAAATAAATGTAGGTGGCCCAATTATTTTTTATGGGGGGAGGATTATCTTTTGTAGTTACGCCACTGTTTACATTGGTGTATGTCTAATTCAATGCGACTTTTCCATGAAAAAGCAATGTAACTATTATTTGCCTCTCTGCTTTCCCCAGTGGGTTAGCGGTTAATTTACGAACTTACAACGTTAAAATGTAGGGTTCATATACGTGCGGTGGGCAAAGTGAGTAGACCCCATTGTGTAGGTTTGCACTAAAACAAGTATATGTAGTCTCTACTTTTTGGGTGAAATAATTAGGATTTTAAATGACAAAAACACTTGACAAATGCGTAGTATATACAGAATTTTATCATTAATATTAGACCTATTCTTTGTTAGTACAAAGTAAACAGTAAATTAACATAACAAGTGTATATGTATATATACACCTGGAAAAAAGTTAAAGCACCCCCAAATAATTTTTCTAGGATTG
>NW_013667201.1:188238-192563 GCF_000517525.1 Limulus polyphemus
GTAATGTGATTTGACAATTCAATAACGTTTTGAGCTTCACTGACAATACTTATTAAAGATAATTTAAGCGTGAAAACTGTCCATATTTTGATGTCATGATATGTAAATTAAAAATTGTTATTTTACGGTGATAATCTTGTTTTCTTGTGCCCAATAATACATAATTTCATTTGATAAACACGTTTAGATTGAATGGTAATTTATAATCAGTCACAAGAACGTCGAATCTGAATCACTTGAAAAAAACACGGGGGTGCTTAACTTGTTTCCAGGTGTATATATTATAAATTCCCAGCTTGGGTAAGGTTTACTATAATTTCTGTTTGACCGAGAGATAAAGATCACATGCGTGTAACAATTCAATAAGCACGAGATTTTATTAACAAAATCGTGACGTTTACATCCATTTATAAGATGCTTTCGTCATTTAATGTTATATTTTCTGCTTATGGTCTCATAATGTAACAGCTAAACGTAATGCAGTATTAGTCTAAAAGTAAAACCATTCCATTTAGCAGATGAGTCACTAAATTTTATATATTAATCGCTATATGTGAAGTAAGTAAATACACCCGGAGAAAACTACCTAACGAAAACAAATTACAACTTTAGTCCAAGGTTTTAGTTTAACGGTTTTAGGTCTAACCACGAAAACTTGGGCCTGCTTAAGCGTAAGTTTAGAGAAGTAAAATATTTTTAAAGACACCAATTACGTTGTTAATATATAAAGTCAAAATTAATACTTCTTTATAAAGGAAACGACAAAACACAAGAAAACTACAACAATGACAGAATCTGATATCGAAGTTCCCAGGACACCATCAATTTGTTCCCAGGAATTTACCATAAATTCTTCGTTTTCTGTTGTACCAGAAAATAGATTCTTACCTGGGCCTAATTGTAATGCCTTGGATCCACCGTTAATTTCAGAATTTCATCGAACAGTTAGTGGTGGCGTTAAACTTTATAGTAGGCCTGTATGCCATATTGCTGATAACGTTAGCACCAATAATCGCAAATTCACATACCTTTCACCACTACCAACATCACTTTCTATCTCATCATACGAAGCCTATAATTTAGGTAAGTATAATTTTCTAACGTCCTCTAAAGTATAAGTGGCTTAGCATACTCCTGGTACCAACATACTCTGAATTTTTCGTTGTTACCAAAATATTTTTAAATGTAGAACCTTATGACGAATTTGGATAAGCCTTTCATAACGTTCTGTTGCAATGTTAATTATTGGTACGAATATTTATGTTAATATGATTCGTGTAGCTATAAAAGTGCTCGTTTAATTTCAAGAAAATTTAAATGTATAATCAGTGTCGTAGCCAGGGCGCACACATTGAGTGCACAATGACAAACTCAAAGGGCGCGAGTACATTTTCAGTTTTCGTTATAAATTTTTGTTATAATTTATTGATGTTCCTTATTAATTCATAAGCGAATTCAATCATGAATTTTTTTTTATATCCGACAAGAAGAGCTTAAGTTAGGTATGAACTAGTAGGTTAATCAAAACAGAAAGCACGAGTCAGTCTCAGGGAAAGTTGATTGGACCCTTGTAATTAATTAAAGCAATGTAAACCAAGACCAAATTTTGTTATTAAAACAGCTGTAATCGCTGTAAAACAACTGTGAACCATTGTAATTAATTAAAGCAATGTAAACCAAGTCCAAATTTTGTTATTAAGACAACTGTAATCGTCTATTCTGAATAGAATTGAAGTCTCTCAATATCTTATACTTCCCATCAACACTCTGACATACTCGTATATCATCAAGGATGCACTTCTCAAACCCGATGAGGATCAAGTCCGCCAGTCTTTCATGAGACATCGACTGACGGAGGTCTGTAAGCACATTTGTCAGAGCAGAAAAAACTATTTCACATGTTGCAGTTGAAGATCCAATTGTTAATGCTGCCTTATACAGTTCTGTAATGGCTGTATGGAAAAGCTGTTGCAAAACAGACACCAGGCTATGTTTGTCGTTTTTCCTCCAGTGGTCACTGATGTATTTTTTGGCAACACCATTTTGAGCCAAAACAAAGCTGCCCATTTCAAGGCCGTTCAAGTCTACGAAAAATCCAATTCGGTCTTTGTCAAAGAAATGTTCTGATTCGTGATCTAGTGACTCCATGGCACGAATAAGATGCGATTTTTTTCTCCGAGAAACGTTTATCAAGCTCAACCAGGATACTGTCAATTAGACAGAACCACGATCGTTTGAGGTTATCATTTTCTGACAAATAGGTGTTATCTCTGTGCAGATGGTCAACAATGTAGTCTTTGAAACCAGAGTTTTCACGACGTCTTCTCCTTTCTGCAGGCTGATGGTCTTGTACTGTTACACTATTATCATCACCTGCAGTATTTTGCAGAATCAGCTTAACTTCATCTAGCAAAGAGGTAAATGTTTCATCGGTTGTCAACAAAGCAATGGATGCTCGCAAAGATAATATCAGCATCGAGACCTGCATCAGATTGATACTGACTGATTGTAGATGAATGTTGACAGGTGCTAGTATACTCAATGCTTTGTGGACAGCTACAGCGTGGAACAGAAAGGGTTTCTTTTTGATCAGCTTCAACAATCCGATTGCTTCCACCACTAATTCAAGTAAGAAGGTGTTATTCTCATTTGTGGCAATGTTCGACAGAATCGTCAATATAGCTTTATATGATCCAGTGATGATTTTTACAGTAGCTAGGTGGCCAGTCCACTGCTGTTCCAACAGTCGGTTCAGGGCTTGCCCAGTGTAGTGAACAGACACAGTTGGCTTACGTATGAAGTTGTACAGGATGTTGCAAGTGCCAAAAAAAGGCGTCCACATCAACATCTGCAGCCGAAATCACATGCACAACTACAAGGTGTAGCTGGTTTAGGCAGTGCACGTAAGGGACAGATCGGCCCAGTCTTTCCTGGAAAAGTTTTTGAACACCCCCAGATCGTCCCGACATCACATTAGCTCCATCATAGCATTGACTAAGAACGTTTTCCAAACTGAAGCTATACTCTTGATGTATTGCTATGATGGAGTCAGTCAAGGAATGTGCATCAAAACTGGAAATTTGAATAACTGCAAATAGATGTTCAACAATATTTCTGTCTTGTAAGTACCTCACACATAAGCACAGATTTTCACGTTGCACTTATCACGAGTTTCATCCACCTTTATTGTGTATTTCTTACCACCAACTTCATTTCGGATTCTTTGCTGGATAGTTTTCGCGAGTAGACCGCGAATTTGATTATGGAATTCAAGTGACGTATACTTTGCGTTGCGTGGAATTGAGCTATGAATTTCTTCCAGTTTCTTATCTTTGCTGATGGCAAAGTTGAACATGGTCTGAAAAAATCCGTACCAAGTTCACTGATATAGTTGCCCCTTAAGGCACTTTTCTTCCCAGCTAGAATCTTTATGATCTCGATAATTGCCCACTGATAGTAGTGATGAAACTAGCTGAGCATCACTGAGAAGGGTGCTTCCATCTTTTTTGTAATGCGTATCTGATGTTCCATCCAAAGTGTCATACATTGCAGATGGTCACTTGAGGTCTCATGCCTCATGATTCCTTTACCAGATGACAATGCCATCTTCCAATTTGTGTAACCTACATCAGTGAAACTTTTTTCTGCACTGCTCGTGCCAAACTTCCTACAACAGTAGCAAAAGGCAGCATTTTTTATCACTGAATACTCAAGCCAAGTTCTGTTATTATACCACTGTGAACAAAATTGTCGCTTATTGGTTTCAGGGTATCGGCCAAGTTTGGGCTGTTTAAGAATATCAATTCCCAAGTCAAAAGAATAAGCACAACCTGTTTGAAGGGTGGACGTTGACTTTGCTAGCGGTGTTGAAGTAGCTGAATTTGGTGGATTTGATGTGAGCATCTTTGTTGAACTTGGTGGGTTTGATGCTGTTGATGCTGCAAACCCAAAGCTCAGTTTACTTTGCTTGTATTTCTTATTTTCCATTCCACTTTCCTAAAACACAAAAAATTAAAGAATGCAGTGCTGAAAAATCAGACAATTATTTGAATATTAATTACATTCATTTTGTGAATTAATAAAGGAACGATTTTTTACCACCTTTGTAAAATTAGAACCCTATTTAGTATATTACTGTTAAACTGTTATAGTATTAAAATTCGATGACGAAGAACCCACTTTGAGAGTAATAATGGTTGGAGATGGCTTGAATGGGAAATGAAGAAAACTTTAATATAAGTTTGACATAACAGCAAATGTACAACGTTTCGACAAGGTTTTGTCATCATCAGGTACAAGTAATTTACACTGACACGGATATATAT
>NW_013667201.1:193563-194877 GCF_000517525.1 Limulus polyphemus
CTATGTATTTGACCAAGATTGTAGTTAAATGAATCATAAGTGGACAGTATAGGTTCGTAGGGGCAGTCCTGTTTGTGTGGTTTAAGAATGCCATAGAGGTGTAATGTGCGTGAATCAGTTTTACGTAGATAAAAATAAAGGTAGTCAGTAATTAAATTATCTTTTTTTTCATTTGTAATAAAGTTCTGTTTAATTGTTTTTCGTGCGTGTTTGTTGGGTTGTTTGGGATGGCTTTGAATTTCTTTTTATCAGAAAGGATGTCGTTCATTTTGTCGATGTATTCTGAATTGTTCATGATGACAGTCGTGTTGCCTTTATCAGCTTTTAGAATTTTAATGTTAGTGTCCTTTTAAGATGATAAATGGATTTGATCTCGTTACTTGTGAGGTTACTTTTCAGTTTTCGGGATTGGTTGACTATATTAATAATCTTGTTTGAGAATTCTTTAAAAAGTTATTTAAAATACAGTTTTGGGAACTTCGAAAAACCACATTTTGTTGTAGTTGCCTGCGATAAAAGTCAGTTGGTTGATGTCATGGATTTCTTCTTTCTGTAGTTGGAGGATGTTTGAGGTAGAGATGGTCTTTTGTTCTTTTATGTAGTGGGTCACTAGTCTTCTGGCTAGATCTTCTAGACACGCCATGAACTCTAGGCATGAAGTTATTTTGTCT
Organism: Limulus polyphemus; assembly: GCF_000517525.1. Classification (NCBI taxonomy): domain Eukaryota; kingdom Metazoa; phylum Arthropoda; class Merostomata; order Xiphosura; family Limulidae; genus Limulus; species Limulus polyphemus. The sequence goes on from NW_013667201.1 coordinate 194,235, forward strand.
GTTGGTTGATGTCATGGATTTCTTCTTTCTGTAGTTGGAGGATGTTTGAGGTAGAGGTAGTCTTTTGTTCTTTTATGTAGTGGGTCACTAGTCTTCTGGCTAGATCTTCTAGACACGCCTTGAAAACTAGGCATGGAGTTGTTTTGTGGTTGACGGCAAAGTTGAGGCTTTTGTTTAGAAGTTGAAGTTCTGTGTCGTTGAGTGTCTGGTCAGATCTGTTGGTTACAAGGTTAGGCTGAGCTGCATTGTTGTGTTTCACTTCACGTTGTTGTAATTTCCTTAGTTGGTCTAGTTTCTTATTGTGTATAGACATCAATTCTTGATTCAACAATGAGTTGTTTTGGTTGATAGCACGTTGTATATTGCCGTAATCATCTGGTTTTAGGTAACAGGCTGTTAAAGTATTAATTACAAATTAAGTTATTTAAGTGTCAGTTAAGTAAGAATAAGACAATAAGTAATATATATATATTGTTATGACAGTGGAAGTCTCGTGACGCTGGTAACACGTAATGAGTATCTAGAAGGTTCGTGAATGCTCGAGTGTTTGTTAGATGTGCTGTGTTCTAATATATAAGCCCGACAATCAATCGCAACTAGAATTGCAGACAGAGAGATAGAGACGGACAATTGAGTCAAGCGG
>NW_013667201.1:195877-202269 GCF_000517525.1 Limulus polyphemus
GTTAATTAACAATCGGAGACTTAACAATATTTTATTTTATAAATATTGATTTACAGCAACTATTACTTCGGTTACCTAATATTTTTATACATGAGTACATTGGAATTATTCCAGCTCGAAAAAAATAAAAAGAGGCAATTTTTTAAGACAGATTTTTATAGGGCGCATTGCGCCCCCGGGGCTACGGCACTGTGTATTATTCTCTAAAGATATGATCCTATCTAACATTTTATATTCAAGTAGAATACTCAGTTAGTCAGATGATTATCGTAAGAATAGAACCGAAAGTTTGCTATTGACATGGTTATCCTGGAGAGTGAACAATGCAATCGATATGTGTTTTACAAACGCTTATCCATTGATCAGAATATGCAAAGTATTGGGTGTGGTGAGGACTCACATTTTAACATTTCAACTGATGGTTTGGTAGAATGGATAATATAGAACATTAAGCATGTACTTGTGAAGCTTGTTAATTCCAACGGAACTGACTGGGATGAACACTTACTGTATGCTGTGATGGAATATTATGCAACATAACAGAAGTCGATTGGTTGTTTATCAAACATGCTCATGTTTAGCCAAGAAATACAGTGTCCTGTTAATGTGATGTATGGTCCATCCTCTAGAGCAAATACCACAATATCAACAAGAAAATGTGGAGTGGTTGAGGCCTGAATGAAGTTTCATGTCAACAGATAGAAAACACTGCCATACATAGCATGTCAAGCTCCTTGTAGCAGTGGTTGCATGGCGTGTACAAGCAGATTGAACATATTAACAAACGAGAAGTCAGAAAAGTAGGCACCAGTGAAGGAACTATATAACAACCTTTATTGATTGGCCGAGACTTTGAACGATGGTTTCTGATTGATACAGTTGTGATTAACTGCCAGACCAATGGTTAGGGCAGTGACTTTAATGTAAGATCATTGACTGAAATTAATGTTATTTCTTTACTTTCCAGGATATCACGTGTTATTTAATGGTGAAAATGTGTGCAATAAATTGTGTGATTGTCATTTGATTAATTGTTGTTGATTGCAAGATTAAGTGGATCAAAAAAGGCTTTGTGACCCTTCTGTTAATCAGAATTTCTCTGAGAGATGACAGCTGCACAATTACTACACAAGATGGCTGATATTAGTAAATATATTGCTTATGACGTCATTGGTTTTTACAACTGAAGATGATCATTAATAGTTTGAAAACAAAGCTAAAAGAGTGTTGTGACCCTTATTTTCAAATTGTTGAGCAATTTTCCATGATGAGATATGTGTACAATGTCGTAAGAGAAGTGCTCACACTATTTAGCTAAGTAGTAGCGAAATTTCTAATACTTGTTAGACACATCCAGCCAGTACACAGAAGTATGTATGTGTGTGTATGTATGTAACGCCAACAGGTACAGTGAGGGGTTTGTGTTCTTTCTTAATACAGAATATGAATCAGGTAGTTATGAATCTAAGTGCATATATATGTACATGGCAATTTAAGTGTAAGATTTTATGTGTGCCATTGTGGTGATACACATATATATGGACGTAATTTCATAACACTGTTCATGAGTGTTGTACGACATAAATTAATTAATTCCTCAAGAACACACCTGTCTAACAGCATATGAATGAAAATAAAGAATTTTATCTGAATGTTAAGACATTGATAATTGGAGTAAATTAATTAGGTACCAATGGAATTTGATTTGAAGATATGGTGCACCCGATATTTTTATTAATACTGGTAAGGACATTTTCAGGCTTTGAATCTAAAATATTTAGCAGGTAGTGGATTTTTGTTGAAGAGATTGAAGTGATGAGCAAGCTCGTACCATGTTTGACGAAAAAATACAATTTGACGTAATGTTTTCGGAAATAGTATTGAAGCGTATTTTTGATTGTATCAAATCTAAATGTTCATGAATGGGTGAAATTATCTGTAGAAATTGCAATTCCCAACAGTAGCTTGTATATTATACTATATGTTAAGTTATTGTGATTTAATATTTTCAATCGTGCAGATTGTGAACGTTGTGTAGTGTTTTCCATTTTTTGTGTTATTATTTTTATTGCTTGTGGTCTTGTGGAACAAGTGAAAAACCTTTACGTTTCTCCATTGATAACTTATTAACATCCATTTTAAATTTTGTGAACAAATAAAATACTTTATCCTTTGATAATTTCATCTACTGTCATTGGTAGCTAACAGGATAACTATCTAAGGTGTTTAAAACTTATGACTTTATTCTTTTTTCCCCAATAGCTTAAGTAGTTATCGTCATTTACTGTATATAAAGCATTACCCTTCTTATCAATATGATATTAGTTATCATGTTGTTCAGAGCTGTCAATACATCGTGAATACTCATGTCTATAACTGTCCTCTTGGTGTAGCAGTATAATGAGCTTGTATAGTGGCAGCTAACTTGTCTCAACAGGTAGCTTTAAGCCAAGCAGGTATATTAAGTAGTCCAAATCCACAACCCTTCAAAGTGAAACCAATACCCAAGGAAGAGAAATCCAATTTCAAACTCTACCTTTGGACAAACAAGCTCATTATACTGTAAATGTATCTCATACTACCAACTCTACAGTTTTACAGCCTAGTGGAATACCTCAAGTGGATGGAGCACATTATACCAGTGATTAAGAAAACGATGATGGTGATTTTCAGGATAATGATGATGACAGAGAAAATGATGATGAACAGAATGAATTTGATAATGAGTGTGCTACAGAAGAAGAATATGAATCTATCAACTCTGAAGATGGTATAAGTGATGAGGACCCCTCAAAACTCTTTGAAAGTGTAGTGGTATGCCAGTATGATAAGATATCCCGAAGCAGGAACAGGTGGAAGTTTCACTTAAAGGATGTTATATTGAACCTTGAAGGTAAGGATTATGTTTTCAGAAAGCTGTTGGAGATGCAGAGTGGTAGCAGACAAAAACAAAGTGAGATACACAAATGTAGATTCTACACCAAGAGGACAATTATAGACATTATTAGTTATCATTTCCGTCACCATGTGATCTGTGCGAAAATATATGACATTGCGCTTCTCATCAAAAACTTATTGGTTATAATTTCTAACTTCATGTTATTTGTGTGCGAGTGAAATACAGGATGCCCCAAAAATACCTAGCAAAATATTGTCTTATGGCTGTATATGCTCAAAATATCCACTTTCAACACTTATACACATTTCATAAAGAGTTATATCTGATCGTTCCTCGAGATATTTATTTAAATAATAAATATTGTAGTTTTAATCTGTGACAAACCCTCAGATGAAAAAATCCATGGGAATGAGATAGGGGGATCTAGCTGGCCAATCAACAAGTCCCCACCTTCGCATCAACCAGTGATTGGAGGAAGACTTCACTGAGATATGCATGAACATTATAATGGTAACGAGGCGGAGCCCAGTTCTGCTGGAAAAAGTGTATTAATATCAAAAATGTCTGAGCTAACTGAAATGTCAAGATCACGTAAAAGGCGTAGGTATGATTTACCAGTGATTGTTGCTTCTTCAAACATGAGAGGGCCATATTTTTGTTGACTCTACTGTTGACGGGAAACTGGCTTATTGCACTACAGTACTGTGTATATATATCAAATCTAGACTGTTTTCTATCTCATTAAATATATATATATATCAAAATTGGAGTCTATACTTAGTACCATCCTCTGATGCATACATCAGTCTTGGTTTGTATGGTTTAAATTTCAAACATTTCCTATCTGTTTGATGAGTTGGTGAACAAGCAATATTATGTTCTTCAGATAAATGTCGAGTGGACTTCTGTAGGCTTTGAACCAGAACAGTCACAAGAGTTTCTCTTGGTTGTTCGATGTTAATGATACATGAACAACCAACGTTTTTGGATGCATGATGTACTGAACCAATTATTTCAAGTTTTTCTTCTATAGCTTTGATTATTTCTGTAATATGGTGGACTCTCATTCCAACAAGCTTCGTAATGACTTTTGTATTAATATTATACCATCTGTATCATACAAATTATTTGTTCAACACTGAGTCTAAATGATTCAGTATCTCTTCCTTCCATTGTTAAGAGCCTTCTTGTTACTTGGCTAACATATCAGTAATACCTGCAACGAAAACGTACTATATAATAGGTTTACTACATGTTTGGGAGACACTGTATTATCTATAGCGTTCAGGGTAGGAATAGTTTTTCAAAAAAACTCGCAAAATATGTGGAATTCTAGGGCCAACAGTTACAATCCCATTTCTGATAACTTGTATTACACACACACATATATATATATATATTCGCAAATTGGATTCCATCTTGAAACCCAATTTTTAAAGTTTATAAACCCTCAGACATACCACTGAGCCACGGGTGGACTGAAATACATAGGAAAGAAAAATGTTTTGGTAGCTCGAAAGGTGGAATACACAAAATGTGAGTCCCAAAGTTTTGTTGACATTACTTGTTTGGCACTAAAGATGAAGAGCCATTCAAATACGTTAATCATGACGAGTAGCCGTAAAAAACACATCCTTACAGTTTTCAAGCTCTATTGTATCATGTGCGGTTTCTCGTGTCAAAAATTACCATAAAATAAACTATTTAAATATGTACAGTAATATTTTTCTCTGGAAAGTCAGGTGATATTTTGAAGGTATCTTCCCTTATTTTGCTATTGGAATTACTATCATTTACATAGTAGAACATACGCACTAAGATGGGTGGACTTTTAGAATATTATACTTAATGCTAATCTCTCTTGGTCTGAAAGAAGTTCTAAAGACATGTTTAAAAAGTTCGCTGATTAACAAGTTAGTTAACAACTCAGTCATATAAGCCTAACCTACAGTAAAAGAGCTGCCTTTTGTTTAGCACACTCGTCCATTTTGTTTCTTTTTTGTCAAAGATTACTTTTCATCTTGTCTGTATTTTGTGTTTTGTCTCTTTCTTCAAACTCAACGTCAGATAATTCTCATCTACCCTGTAGTACGTTTCCTGTTATTTGAGTTTACTAATTGAAAGATGAATCAGAGCATCTTAAAATACCACATTATCACTAACAGTGTATAAAAGTTTTACCTTTATTTCAGTTAACCCAGTCATAAATGTACTATCTAATTAATACAATTAACTATAAGTAACTTGTATAACTAGACTCCTTTTAATGGCTATTTAACGGTTGTTTTATACAGATTTCTATTAGGTCGTCAAGAAATTAATGTCGCGTTTTTGAACACTTTAATTACCCCCCCTAAAAAAATGTACATTACAAATAATTGTTAAAAAAACTGCCTAAACGTCGCGTTAGTGTAACCTATATAATGTGTAAAGCTTAGTATGCTCCAATCCTTTATGGTGATGGCACACAATGAGACACACATTCGCCATATAATGCAGTTTCAATACAAGAAGGGAAACAACACCTCTGTAGCCACAAAGAAGTTTATGGAAATGTTTTCAACGTTCGTAAATGTCAACGATGGTTCAGCAAATTTCCAGTGAACCATTTTTGGACAGAATTGTCACCGGTAATGAAAAATGGATTATCTATGCGAATATTAAACGCCAGAAACAATGGCTCAGTCCTAGACAAAAATCACTTCCGACCCCAAAACCTGGACTCCATCCGCAGAAAGTGGGACATCAAAGGAGTAATTCATTCCCAATTTCTCAATCTACAGCGAACTTTCAATGCAGAGATCTATAGTCAGCAACTCGAACGTTTAAATCAAGCCCTTCATCAGAAACGCCATTCACTCGGCAATCGGAAAGGTGTTCTTCTCCATGATACTGCACATTTACATGTGGCACGTTTGACGCAACATAAGATTATGGAGCTGGATTGGGAAATTCTTCCCCACTCACCATGTTCTCCAGATGTGGCACTATCAAATTACCACCTTTTTCGTTCGCTGCAACATCATCTTAATGGGAAAACGTTTGCAAAAATGATTTCTTTAATCAGGACATTAACAACCAGATTGTAAGATGGAAAAGCGTTATTAGCCGCGGCATAGCGGCTTATAGAATGGCTCTGAGTTTTTCATGTACGAACTTTTAGCTCATAATTCCGTCATCTCTTGACCAATTTGAGATATAATTACAGTTTTGGACTGAGGAGGTCAAACCCCTTCAAATGATGTATTTGACCACGCCCAAGGTCTCATAGAATAATTTACTCTAATTTCGCCTAAAAGAATTTCAATTTGAGGGTAAACTGGTAGAGATCCTGATGAGTAACAAAATTGCGCTTGGTATTGTTGGCGCACAAAAGTATAGCTAATAAAAAAAAGGGGGTGGGTGGAAGGTCTCATAGAATAATTTACTCTAATTTCGCTTAAAAGAATTTCAATTTGAGGGTAAACTGGTAGAGATCCTGATGAGTAACAAA
>NW_013667201.1:202279-206166 GCF_000517525.1 Limulus polyphemus
CGAACTGCTCAATCCACAGCGAACTGTCAATGCAGAGATTTATATTCAATAACTGGAACGTGTAAACCAAACCCTTCATCAGAAACGCCCTTCACTAGTCAATCGGAAAGATGTTCACGACAATGCACGTCCACATATGGCACGTTTGACGCAACACAAGATTATGGAGTCGGTTTGGGAAGTTCTGCCCCACCCACAATATTCTCCAGATATGGCACCATCAGATTACCATCTTTTTCGTTCGCTGCAACACCATCTTAATGGTAAAACGTATGCAAATGTGGAAGGTGTTAAAGAGGACATTGACATGTTTTTTTGCTTCAAAGCTAATTGATTTTTTAGTCAGGGGTTTAACAACATGATTGTAAGATGTAAAAGCATCATCGATAAGAATGTAGACTATTTCATTTAATAAATGTTTTGATGTATAAGTTGTTCGGGTTTTTTCATCTAAAAAAAAGCGACATTAATTTCATGACAATCTAATATGTATCGCTCTTTTTCTATCTATTTATAATATATATATATATATATAAGCACAAACAAATATGCATATTACTTTTTATTTCGTTTATATACCAAATACAGAAATCATTATTATTCTGTAAATATAGTTTTCCTTTTAATTTTGTTTCGCCACCCAGTGGCACAGTGGTATGTCTGCGAACTTACAACGCTAGAAATCATGTTTCGATACCCGTGGTGGGCAGAGCACAGATAGCCCATTGTTAAACTACAAACAAAAACAATTTTTTTTTTTGAGAAAGCGCTGTCTGATAAGATATCTTTAGACATATTTAGAGATAGGGAAGATATTTTTTTCCAGGAAAAAAAATGTTCCTCTCTATCTCTTTTTATTTCTGTTTTGACATTTGGTCTCCCCAGTACCCCAGGTGCGTCTATTTGTACATATATGCCACACAATTATTCAAGCAAAGTGTTTCGCTGTGAAACTATACGCAGGTTTATTTGTGTTATAGTGAAGTAATAAATATTTTAGATCTTGTCAAAAATAAAGTATTAATATTGACTGAAGAAGTTGAGAACCGTATTTTATAAAAGACATGGCTGTTTTATATCAGACAGTTTAGTAAACTAAGCAAAATGTAGTTGAACTCTTTCGTCAAGTTTTCTGTAATCTCGAAAAAAATGATATATCTTCCAAGTGAAGTATAATGTTTCTAGACTTTGTTTAAAGTGTTAAACATGAGCCTCAGCGACAATTTCAGTTCTTAACTAATTTCAAATTTTATTATGTTGTTACTAAACTTTGTTCTCCACTAGATGACCAGACAGTACCTTGTAGTCCAGCTTGTATTATGAAAAGAGAAACGTCTTGGGACGCACTTAGTGGGATTGACATGTTTTTAAACCAGCCTTCTGTAAGTAGCCATGGATTTACCATTATTGATTCTTCTTCTAATAATCAACTAACAGATGCAGTCCTTAAAGATGGGAACTCTAAATCCCATCTTTCACCTCATGTGGAGGAGATATGTGGTATTAGTTCCGTTCTAAGCAAACCAAAATGTTACTTCATAAAAGAGCAATCAAGTTTAAATACCACAATAAATCAACAAAACACAGAGGAGGAAACCCTAAAGTCGGGTATTTTCTGTTACGATAAAAGAAGGAAGGAAGTAGCCACACCAATGGGTTATAAACACATCTCAAAATCTACAAATTTAAGAATTCGTTCGAAGAATAATGAGGATAGACCTCGGTTCACGAAGAGTACCAGCAAGTCTCATCAAAGAGCTATTCAGCAAGAGCACAGAGCACGTGTTAATAATTATAATCCTACCGAGGTCGAAAGTTGCACCTTTTTAAACCTTAGTTTTACGAGTGATGACATTTTTAGCTAAACCCTGCTTTGAGTTTAATTACCTTTACCGTAACAAGATTTGCTATCATATTAGCTTAATAAGTTGGGTTATTTTACTAGCTGTGTGATAATGAACACATATAAACGTAATTTCGCTGTTTTCTTTTTTATTGTCACATATAAACGTAATTTTGCTGTTTTGTGTTTTCTTTTATTCTTGTTCAAATAAACAATATTTCAAACCTTAAATGAGCATGAATCAAATGAAAAAAAAAGTTTTGTAAAAATTCGTATTCAAACGTCAGTTTTTGAGAATGAAACAAAGAAACAAACTTGTGTTGTTAGTGATGGTCAACAGTTTTTGAACATTTATATGTCAATATGTCATGAACAAATCGTGAATAATACATTATGTACGTAACGATTACAGATAGTGTTGTTTTCCGTCTACACTTTAAAAAATACAGGGCTAAAATGTGCGATAAAAATCACCTTAACTGCAGATTTTTCCATATTCCTTTTCATTTGTCCACAGTGAATTCGAAACCAGAGGCGTGTAAAAACAGCATTTCATATCTGACTTTTGTCTTCCACAAATCACTGTCTAAGAGACCTTTCGTTAACACCAGAACTCTTCAATTGGGCTGATGGTGGGAGATTGAAGATTGTCTAAAACGCTATTTACATATATATATACTGTAAAATACTTTAAAGTTACGGTTTAAAAGCCGAAAGTTACTCATTAGAAACCAGTAGGTCTAACATTTCTGATAAAAAATCACGTTAACTACAGATTGTTATCATATATTTATTCTTAACTCAAGCTAATCACAAGCACATACGTATCATACTTCATATTCAGAATAATGATACTGCTTGGAACGTTAAAATGGGCATTGGTCACATTAGCATCAACTTTTCCAAGTGATTGGGGTACTGTACGTAACTTTTGCATAGCTTCAAGGTGCTCAGCAGCACTCGCATCAATAAATCGAGCATCCACGGAGTTGGCGCCTATGATTACACACACACACGCCATTTTTTCTGCTCAAATAATAACCTCATAATAAATATAATTAATTCACATATTGTGTTCTTAGACAAGGCTGAATTTTAATTCTTGAGGCAATATCTAACGAACAAAATGACAATTGTAATTGTTACTATTTCGTAATGTCATTATTTTTAAATCTCTTTTTTTTTCCTGTCCACTGTAAGACTAAACTTTATTATTCTAATATACATTTCGCAGATTTTCTTCTCACTGTAATTACTGTTATCTGGTATCAAATATATAATTTTATTAATAAACTAACAATCTGAAACAACGTATTTTACGATTCTTCATGTGACAATTCACGCCTTCTGAGAAAATCATTGTAAGTTAAAGAATCACTATTCTTTCCAGTGAGTCGTTTTTGTTCTAAGAACAAAGCTAGTGGTTCACGAGGAGGGAGAGCAATACTGCGGCAAAACTCGGATCTCTTTATTCTCAGTAAACTTCGTACATCATTTGTTATTTTCTGGAAAATAATCAAAAATGTTTGTCTATTAAAATATTTATCACAAACCTTGGATTTTCATGTCAGTAATTTTACTAAATTTAACAATAACAGAATCTCAAACACAAATTTACTATTTAAAAAATATTTGAAGTAAGTAACTGCAGCATTTTTCTTTCAGTGTAAGTTCTGAACTTTTTTCGTCGAAATTCCAAACTAATTTTTAAAATCAAATACCTTAATGTGTTCAAAATTTGTAATTCCCATCTTTGGTAAAGTTGAAGCATCTATCAAGATTAATTTTCTTCCCGTAATGAAATTTTCGATGAAGCAGTTCTAACAAAGAAAATGTAGAAAACACACATGTTAGAATTTGAAATAAGGAACATTTTGACGTGGGGCTAGATTAATAAATGATGTATTATATATAACCTAGCACATGCAAGTTTTGATTTAACAGTGAATCATTATTAAATGTACAATAACGGTTAAGACAAGAATGTTCCGAAGTTATTTTTACCATCAAAATTGCCCCCCCCAGTGGCACAGCGGTATATTTG
>NW_013667201.1:206187-208364 GCF_000517525.1 Limulus polyphemus
TAATTACTAACAAAACAATTCGAAATTACCAAACTGGATTGAAAAACCAAATTTTGTAATTCTCATCTTTGGTAAAGACTTTATAATGATTCACTAATGACTCGAATCTCTCGTGTACAGGTAATATACTATGTTTAATAACATATTTTTCCTCTGCATAAATATATATATATATATATATATGTTAGAATTGTTGAAAAAAACACACTTTGCAAAATATGAGTTACTGAAAGGTTGAAGTCCTTTCACCAAAATTAGGTAAAAATTGTATAATTTTCAACATAAAATGATTTTATTAAAATATTTCTAAATTCAAGAACACTAAATTAATTTCACCAACGTTTAATATCAAAAGAAAACAGAATGAGCAGTAGTTTAAGTAAAAGTATATAATATTTTGTACTAAAGAATTTTTTTATGTCGGTTTTTATAGTCAATGCAAATTAAAGACATATAATTATTACTTGGCATAAAACATAACAGTTAATAACTTTTCAGACACTGTTTCGGGTAATACATTGAAAAAATACACAAGCACACATTAGAAAAAGAAAATATATATAAAGATTTGAAGCTCGAGTGTTGAAAAGCATTTTAACTTTAAAATCGTTTCCTACCTTGTACTGTGGTAGTTCGATCGTCTCCAGCCACTCTACTACTTGATCTATTGACCATGTGAGACATAATGGAACACGGCTGTCGCTTTGACATTCTTGTGCCATAACAGATAGATGAAAATCAAACTTTTTAATCCTACAACGTTTAGTGAATCTACTAATGCAAACAACAACAAAAAAGTAAATTTTACTTTTTTATAATAACTTTAGACAGGAATACAAGTTATGTATATATACTTCAAGAACTAAAATATCGATTTGCTTCGATATTTCTTAAAAATAGCTTGCAAACCAAGAAGTATTAGTACTTATTTATTTATTCCAGTTTCCCAGTGTAGATATTTGATTTTCGACAAGAAATAACCAGATAATTACATCTAATGTGAATACCCAAAGGAAACATGAGATTTAAGACAAGAAGTGTCTAAAGATGCTTTGTATTTTTTTAAGAAACACACTAATTAAAAGGGCACACGCTTATCAAAGTAAATAGGTACAAAATTATGTCTAATTAATAACACTACAATTACTAAGAAAATATAAATCAAAATTTAAAGCATCTTTTTTCGCAATTTTTGGCATTTAAATTTTTTAATAAATTCTTCCTAATCCAACTCCTGCATTTCTTTACTGTATAAAAAGCAACGATAGTGCTATTTAACATACATTGTAATATTATACTATGTAAGTAGTTCTTAACAATACTGAAAACGACCGTTCACCTGGTGTATTACTCAGCGGTGACCCCCAGTGGCACAGCGGTATGTCTGCGGACTTACAACGCTAGAAACCGGGTTTCGATACCCGTCGTGGGCAGAGCACAGATAGCCCATTGTGTAGCTTTGTGCTTAACTTCAAACAAACAATTCTCAGCGGTAATGTTAAAAAATAAATACGAAGAATGATTTCCACATGAGGAAATGTTGATGTTTTCCATGCGTTTTAATTGACTTCAGTATTTCTACTGGTTTATTTAATTCCTGCAATCGCGAAAGTTGCAAAAATGTATCATTTTGTTATCGAAATCTGCTATGGATAAATCAGTTTTGTAGTACTCTTAAATATTCAAAAGTTCCAGTTGAGAGATTCAGATTGAACAGAAAAAAATCCTGTTAATATCTGTGTATAGTTCGAATCATTTAAAAATTATCCTAGCAATGTTCCACGCCCCCTCCCCCAAAGCCCAGTGAATCAGCGATAAGTCTGAGGGCTTATAATAATAGAAACTCCCCCACCCCTCGTGCTGCTCAGTGGTAAGTTTCTGGACTAATAACACCAAAAATCAGGTTTCGATACCCTTAGTGGGCATAGAACAAATAGCCAATTGTGTAGCTTTGTGTTTAACAACAATCAATGTATCATATATAAAATACGTGTACTTTAATTAAAGGCTTTCCCCTCTGGCAATTTGATTTCTGCACTTGATCCTTTCTTTTTTTTTTTTTTCCTTTTCATTTCATCTTTATATAACCTTATTCCACTTGTTTTAATGGTTTCTTGTTTGTTTTTGAATTTCGCGCAAAGCTACACGAGGGCTATCTGCGCTAGCAGTCCCTAATT
>NW_013667201.1:208495-220030 GCF_000517525.1 Limulus polyphemus
ATCACCACCCACCGCCAACTCTTGGGCTACTCTTTTACCAACGAATAGTGGGATTGACCGTCACATTATAACGCCCCCACGGCTGAAAGGGCGAGCATGTTTGGTGTGACGGGGATTCGAACCCGCTACCCGCAGATTGCGAGTCGAGCTCCCTAACCACCTGGCCATGCCCGGCCAACTTAATGGTTTCTTCTTCAAATTCATCAAAATTTGCCCTAATGTGCCTTATAAATTCTTGCTTTCCAGTGGCTCAGCGGCATGTCTGCGGACTTACAACCCCGTGGTTGGCAGAGCACAGATAGCCATTGTGCAGCTTTTTGCTTAACTACAGACAAATACAAGTTCTTCTAGGCTACTATATAGGTCAGCAGCAACTTTTAGAGTAGACGTTTAAAATATAATCCCAAAATAACGGCGAGTAGTACAAATTCCAACGAGTTCATTTTGCTAACTCTGCAGTTTTTACTTGAGCAACCTTTTTTTATCTTTTAAAAGCTTTATCACGTTGAACCCAATTTTAAGAGCTCTAATAGCACCATTGTGAGCCGACCATCTTGTTGCTGTTAATTTTTTTTACCAGTAAATGTTATGCGTTTTGGTAGCATTTTTCTAATACAGCCCATTGTAGGTATCTCTAGAATTGCCCACAGAGTAGAGGAGTTAGGCTTGAAAATAATAAGAGGCTCGAGGATCTTGTATGTATGTTGGTGTTATTTTTTGACGGATGGGCCACAAAGAATGAGACAGGTCGCAGATTTCGTGTAGAATACAAATGTTTAATGAAAGTCAACACAGTTTAAAGTACAAACAACAATATCTTATTATATAATTCAAGATGATATCGAATTATAAAAGGTTAAGTGATCATGTAGGTGTAAATAAAAGTGTGGCTAACCAAAGCGTTGAAGACTTTATTAAACCAAAAACCCCTTCAAACACATTTTCTTCCACCCTGTAACCAAGACTAGCATACAAATGAGTCTTACCATAATAGAGAGTGTTCCCAAGTTAACGTGAATCTATAAAGCCAACTCTAATACAAAAACATATTTGACTGTCCGCTCACTGGCAAACATATACTCTTATTCAATACACCAAATTTATGGGCATACCCACTTGCCCATACTAATAAAAGTAGAAGTTAACTGAGAACTTGCAATGTTCTCAAAAAGTAAAACAATACAAAAAATAATGCATTGAAGTTGTTGTCACGGAGGAAGATGGAAACTTTAAAAAAGGTTCTCACTAATATAGCTGAAATTTCTTTTAAAAGTAATTCGTGGAAATTTAGTAACAGTAAACCATATGCAAAACTGGCAAACATCAAGATAGATTTCTCATAAAATTGTAAGGCAAGTTCTGCTTAAAGTCTGGTAAATATATATACTCTAAATCTATGTAAAATCTGATGAAAATTCCTCAAAATCTGTTCTCTCAGGTCCCAACACTTCTTTAAACATGGCAATAAACTCTCGAGTACTGAAACAAGAAAACAGTGATTGATGACTGTTAGATCAGTTAGTCAGAGGTCCGTAAAGAGTACTACTACCTGATTGACCGATAAGAATAACTCGGCTTACTAAGTAATAACAAGTTGTTATTCCTGCAAGAGAACCAAACAAGAAAGCGCACAATCTATATTTAAACCAATTTGTTCCTAGGGAGAGTTAGAGCTAGAAGCCTGCTTGAGTAATTCTATATTCCAATCAAGGAACTATAGCAAAACAGGTACATAGTCTGCACTAGGACTGTAATTGTTTATTCTGGATTGAAGCCTTTGGTACGGGCCTAACATATTAGAGGCATTATCATAACTCTGCCTGTACAGTATTTTATGTCAAGACCTAATGATTCTAATTTCCACATCACTATTGACTCCAACTTTTCACCAGCATGAGAAAAAAATGGAATAGATGCAAAAACTCTTTCAACAATATCTCCATTAGGAAGTATATATATATTTCAGAAGTGTTAGTTGATCTATACGTGCAATATCCAGTGTACAATTTACAATAACCGTGAAATATTTCGCCAACTTTCATTTATAAAGTAAGATTTCAATCTCTCACTCAAGAAAACAATAAATTCATCGCATATTGTTGAGAAATGACTGACATGGCCGTTCCCGTGCATATTTCACAAGATGTTTTACTAAACATTAGTCAAGTTTACTAGATTATTCTAAGCATCTCAAATAATTTTCCTTTTCTTCCGAGTGTAAAATTTCGTTTTCAGCCCTAAATGGTAGTTCATGCTTAGCTAAATGTTTCAATGTAGTAATAACACTCCCCCCCCCCAGTAATTTTCCTTTCTCACATTTTGTTTCGACATTTTTGTCTAGTATAGTCGACCATTTATAGAAGAACATATAAAAGAACATGCTGGCAAAATATGATCTTTAGATTGTTGAAGTTGATGAATAAACCAAATACAAGCTATCAAATGTTTCGGTATGTGTATTTTGTTCTGACAAAAAAATGTCGTAAATTTGTCTAAATTATGTTACGATCTGTATGATCGCCTTCTGCGATAACTTTTATAGTTTTTCAGGTTTCCAAAAATATCAGAGGTCCATTTTTCTGTAATATTCTTGCACATTATTTGTTATAATTGCCGGACACAATGTTTCCAAAATGAGCATCCAGTTATAAACTATTCCTACAACGCTTACATAGTTTACACAGTAACGTCATAATGTCTACCGTTGATGTCGTAAATCAATTCCTTCAAATCCCTTGTCAAAAGGCAATCAACTTATTGTAAAAAGTATTTCACAAGACCCCAAAAAGAGAATCAACATAAAACAGGAACACCTAATCGAACTGTTACAACTAGCTACATTTATTTGCTTTCAACGCAGAGATTCGTACTTCCTTCAGTTAAACGGACTTGTCATGGGAAATCCATTATCTTGGCCACTATTTTCTTACATCACATAAAACAACATGCTATAGTCATTTTCATACATAAGCCTGCATTTTGGCTTGGATATGTAGATGACGTTTTTTGCGGCTTTACTTGTCAAGATGAGCAAACAATATTCCTTGAACACATAAACATCCTACACAAAAAAACATACAATTTACGGTTGAAAATGAAAATAACTACACGATAAATTTTCTAACCGTTAACATCACACGACCCCCTAACCCACCCAAAGTTTCGCCATTAAAATTCACTGAAAAAAACACATATAGTGGAAAATACTATACTAATAATAAACTGATTGCCTATCAGTTTCACTGGGCTTTGTAATCAGATTAGAAATACATGATTTTCAACCATGAACATATACAAATTTGGAATAATAATTTAAGAAATCCCTTAAAAACGTAGTGTTAAAAATATAATAAGCCTAGTATGTCTTTTGACAAGTATAATTGATTATAAACATATATTTTGTCAAATAAAGTCTAAATTAATGTTATTTCATTTGATTATAGTGAAAAATTCACGATAACTTTTTGAATAATACATTTTAAAACTGTTTATACTTACAGTTTGTCAGATTACAGCTGTGAGCACGTATTTCATTAGAATCATAACAATTGTGTTTCCATTAGAAACAATTGGATACTGTTTTTAACATATTGTTACGAATACATATCTGCAATGAAGAAGTACAAATACGACAGCATATAAGAAATATATTACACTAATTACAATATCTTATATAGATATCGTTATTTTCTAACTTGTACAAAATACATTTAGCCAAAGCGTTTTTTTTTTTTCATTACTCTTTATATGTTACTTACGGCTACTCATAGGGGAATGGTTTGAATATATTATTAGAAAAAAAGAAGAAGAAGAAGAAGGGTTTCAATATCCGTGGTGGGCAGAGAACAGATAGCCCATTGCATAGCTTTATGCTTAACTTCTAACAAAGGCTTGGATGTTCGGTTATTTAGAGAATATGAACTATCAATAATAATAATGAAAAACAGCGTTTAGTTTGGAAATCTTTTAATTCAAACAAATTTGTAAATCACCAAGCTGTATGCTTTTATTATCTGTATGAAGGCGCAATTAATTGATTGTTTGTTTTTATGAACAAAGCTACATAGTGGGAATTGGACCCCGATTTTTAGCGTTATAAGCCCACTAACTTGCCGCTAAGTCATGGGGGTGGGGCCTTATGAGGCGCAACACTGGGTTAAGTGCGCTGTTTTTTGTTTCTTTTAATACAGCATTTGTTTGAACATGTGTTTTGTAGTTACATTTTACGTCCCCCCTCCAGTGGCACAGTGGTATGTCTGCGGACTTACAACGTTAGAAACCGGGTTTCGATACCTGTGGTGGGCAGAGCACAGATAGCCCTTTGTGTAACTTTGTGCTTAACTACAACCAAAAGTAGTTACATTTCATAAATATCAGAGCAAACCTGAAACCGGAGGTGCCGTAGGAATACTGTTAAGGAGTGTTTTTTATGTCGTCTTATAAAATCCTTTTATCAAGCTTTTTCCATGCATGCAATTATATATTTTAATGTTTGGTTTCTGTGATTTGGCTCTAAAACTGCGGGCGCGGAAATAGAATTCCGAGCCCAGTTTAAGATCCGTGGGGGTACCACCCCCCACAGACCCCCCCTTCGGTCCCGAAGCCTATGCCGTTTTTGCCCTTTCTATAAAATTATACAAATGCAACCATGTTGTGAGAAATAGTTTGTGTGTGGTATCAGCCACTCTCCTGTATTGCTGTACAGTATATTGTATACATACAAAGCTTATTCCTATCATATGAACATATAAGTTGTATGTTTAAAACTGAAAGCAATGCAATGAGGGTTCTGGTACTGGCATACATTTAAATTTTGTATGTATACTTTTTTTACAGTCCATATACGCGTTTCTGAAACTAAAATAAATTAAACCTGCTTTGGTGTCAAAAAAAATTTTTTTTTTGTTACATTTCCATATAGTTCGGGTTAAAGGTTTTTATCATTTTGTATCAATCCTTGATTTTCATATATTAACGTTCAAATACATAGATAATCTTATACTTATTGAGGATGTAATAAAATGAAATTAGCTTGTTTATTATCTCGTAAAACAAGCAAACCTGTAGGGAATTCTACAACTATCTAAAATCCATTCCTGTGTTGCTAAAGAAAATATCTTCGAATGAAAAATATTATAATTAGATTGTGTGTATTTTCTTTTTATTAATAAACGCTATTTTTTTTTGCTACTGTAACGTTCCAAAAGACACTTCTGAGTTGTTTAAAAAAGGTGTCCTTTAATGGAAAGTATGAGGATGGTATGTATTTTTTGAGAATAAATGTTTATTTTTTCTACTGCAACTTGCCAAAAAATCTTGAGTTGTTTAAG
Source organism: Limulus polyphemus (assembly GCF_000517525.1). Taxonomy (NCBI): domain Eukaryota; kingdom Metazoa; phylum Arthropoda; class Merostomata; order Xiphosura; family Limulidae; genus Limulus; species Limulus polyphemus. The sequence continues at coordinate 213,826 of NW_013667201.1, forward strand.
AAAACATCTTCAAATAAGAATTGTAATAATTATATGGCACGTATTTGAAATAAATGTCATTATTTTCTATTGCATGTTTTCAAAACGGACTTCTGATTTATTAAAGAAAATAATATCTAATGAAAATTATAATAATAAGATGGTATGCATTTTTAATTTTAAAAGTTTTAATTTTTTAATGTAACCATTTTTTTTATTCATCAGTTAGGTGTCCCACTTTGGACTCCAGAAAATCTGGTCACTTTAATTAAGAAGTGACTGTGTTCTAGGTCATAAACAATTTTATCACCAAATAAATTGGTGACATTCTTGTTATGGTACGCTTTTAAAAACATTAATCATGAAATATTTAATTTTAAACAGCTAGACCATGCTTATATTAGATTTAAAACATCATAATTATTGTGGCGATTTTTGTGCTTTCCTCCATTTTCTTAATCTCTGTAACAAGAACTGCTAACTTCTGTCACTTGAGAGTCATTTCTGTACATCTTTCTTTTCTAACATGATACATGTGTATAGGTTGACCTGGCATTTGGTGTTATTCAAAAGCATGTTTGTTTGTAGATAAGTGCAAAGCTATACTGTGGGCTATCTGTGCTGTGCTCCTATAGGCATCGAAACCCGGTTTTCATCGTTATAAGCCTTCAGATTCAAAATTTATCAGTAATAAACAGTAAAAAAAAAAGGAACAGAAGATCATATACATGCTTAAATAGAGAACATCAGGAAATTAACAATTATACACTAAGAAATATTTTCCATAAGTTATTTAAGCTGGCTAATGTTTGTTTTAAGGTAGTGTACTTGAAGAAAAATACGACAGCAAAAAACAACATCAATTTTTGATGAGGGACATCTGTGGATGGTAGTTTATGGAATTAAATTAAACAAGGAAGTAAGAAATGTATTCAGTTTGAATGGAATGCTGGTATATTTAATTATATATTTCCTATCATAAGCTTTGCACAAAGTCATGTTTTTTAAAATAAATATTATTATTTAGATAAAAAAAAATATGAATAATTCATGCATTTAAGTTTGATGGGCGCCATCGCAGTGGCGCTCGTAAGCGCCTATAAAATGAGTTTTACGGGTCTTATTAGACTGTCAAGTGTGTCATTACGCTCGTGTGTGTGTGTGTTTTTTTTCTTATAGCAAAGCTACGTCGGGCTATCTGCTGTGCCCACCGAGAGGGAATTGAACCCCTGATTTTAACATTTTAAATCCGTAGACTTACCGCTGTCCCAGCGGGAGACTCGTGACACTCGCTGTTCACGCAATCATCTATTGTTGTTTTACAGGACAAACTCACAGATAATTTAATGTGACCCTGTTGACTGCTACAACTCCAGTATTTTAATTTCAATTGGCCTAGGCTAGCGATGTTACACGCACAGTAATACTATATTTTCGAACAATATTGTTATATTATATAGACATCCAATGTTTGCAATGGAGAAATTAAGTCAACGTGTTAAAAGTTTAAATTACAAAATTAGTTATTCATTATTAGAATATTCAGAACATCAAAAAGAGCTTTAACAAATCTGATCGTGATCGAACACTGCATTTGACGAACTACTTTTATTCTGTGCATGACACGAAGGACTGTCATATATTGAACGGAGATTGACATAGTTCTGTTCTGGTGTCACTTTAAATTGTAAACATGCCTCAGTTTAGCCAGTGAAACTGTTTTGTTGTCAACATTCGACAGATGGAATCTCTGTGAACAAGTTGTATTTACTTCTTAAACGGACATCTTAGAAAACGCCGAAAATTCCCTATGAGCCCTGAATCTTTTAAGTACAAGCGACGCCTCTGCTCAGTCGGGATTCAGAACCCCAGTTAAAGCGAAAAATAAATGGGGTACAACTGATTTCAACTTTTGATAGTACCAATAGAGCGAAAGAATTTATTAACGCTATTGCAGAAGCCATTCGTGAGAAAGTAGCAGTGATTTTATTTTCAGCATAGCTTTTACAGTGCTTAATGATGGAAGTCAGGCAAGAAAAACTGGCTCTGAAAAAGAACTGGTTTTCATTCGAACAGTCATGCAAGGTATACCAGGTATGCCTTACAGGACGTTGATAGTTTTGTGATGCAGATGGAAGTATTCTAAAAAGGAGCACTGATGATGTATTCAAAGGTGATGGAAAGGTTTCAATACCGGCATAGAGAAATACACACTTGCTAGTTTCAGTTACAGCTAATGAAGACTCTGTTAATATTGGAGGTTACAATGGATTGCAAGAAGAACTGAAAAATGATAATGGCCTTTGGCTTCTAGACATTTACTGCATTTCACATAGAGTTTAGCTGGCATTGAAAGATAGTGTATCTAAATCATTTGCTGATGTGAATGACTTCATGACAATTACATATTCAAACGATTAGGAAAGTTCAAAAGGCACTTTGAGACAACTGCCAGTAAATTTGATGTGCAGCATTTTAATTCTCCCAAAGTGCATGATACACGATTTGTTGCACACACACAAGATGTGGAGTAAATAATTTACTGAGTAACTGGGTAATTCTTGCATGAGCAATAGAGAATTCCCTTGCCAGTTGTAAGGAGAGAGTAGTATCAGCTAAATTTCATGGAATCTTAAAAAAAGATGAAAGACTTAACTTTTCTGTCAAAATGTTTGCTTGCACAAAGATGTGCTGGATGCATGTTCTATTCTGTCTATGCAGTTTGAAAAACACAATATTTTATGTTATCAGATACTGCCTATGGTCGAAAAAGCAAAGGATGCTTTACAGGAACTTGAGGAAGAAACTTCAGGTACACAATGTGAAAATATTTTGAAAAAGTTCAAACTTGAACTGGAAATAACACCAAATTCCTGGTATCTTAAGAACACTTTGCTTAAAGCAGTGTCAGAAAAAGAAAACAAGGAATACACTATTGTCATTGTCAACTGTAGTCTAATGAACAATCTAGACCGTGCTGATAAAACTGTAGACAAACTGAAATCTACAGTCAGTCCAAGTTTACAGGTTTGTCTTGATTCAAGATTCTCCTAATTTGAAAGTGAACTTTATCAAAGTATGTTTTGGATGGATCCAACAAACTTGAGTAACACCACCAGGGAAATTGAGTGCTTCAGTTTATTTGCAGAGCATTTTTACGAGACACTAAAATGAATAATTTTAGTAAAACAGAAAAGTTCAGAATGGAAAGAATTCAAGAGAATGGTCAAGTACTGCATGAATGGAGTAAAATCTAAGAATTTCTAGAAATACGAGCTCCTATACAGAAGGAAGGAATTCAAGAATGTTTGTATGTTGATGGTGTCATTGAGGCAGGGTTTAGTCACATTGCGAGATATCAAATTCTACTTTTATTTTGTTATGGTTTCGTTTACTGTTCATTTATTATTCCTTCTATCATTTAGTTCAACTATTAATTTTTAGTTATATTAGACTGCTAACTCACCTTTTGTCTAGAGCACATTGATTTTGAGTATGTATGTATTGTGAAACTGACATAAGCGTTCCCTAGTGGTGACGTACATATATTAATGTTGTGAAAGATTATGTAGATTTATGGTGATATCTAATCACATGAGATGTAACCTCGTGGTTTAACCACTAAATAAAAAAAAGCCTTCCTTGATCTTGAAATCGAATATGTTCATGAGACATGGTTAATATTATTGCTCGATATTGAGAAGTGGTTTAATTTTGAAACATTGTGTTATTATTTGGTGAATTATGTTTTATATTTTATTGGTTCTTTTTCCTAATTTCTTCGATATTTATCGAAATTAATCACATTGAGATTTATGTTTTTATGTTGTATTGTTTATTAACGTTTATACCTCCTCTTAGCCAGGCACAGGTTTACTTATTATTTTTTGTAAGTAATAAAACTTCTATTCTAGTTATTTGAAAGTCTTTTGTTATTGTATCAGTTCATTATATTTAATAAATCTTTTTGTTTATGTTTGACTCTGGTTGTAGCAACGTTTTGTATAGTTTGTTACAACCTTACCCAAAGGCTGACCAAAGGTTTAGTTTGAAACATACAACAGTGGAGAACCTTCTATTCATTAAAACAAATGATTTTATATGGATACTTGTAAAAGGAACAAACATAGAAGCACCTTGGAGCAGTTTATGTCAAAAAGGAGGAAAGGGAAATTTGTTACAACTCCTTCATGATTACGCTTTTACTGGTTGTAATAAATTATGTATTTATGTACAATTGTCTTGATTTTCCTCAGTTTTGTATAATTAACTTTCTATGTTAAACAACATATTCAATGTTCTTCATCTTAAAAACATACATTGGTTAGGTTATGTAAAAGAAGTGATGTTCTTATTACAAAAAAAAAAGAGAGAGAAAGGTCTTAAAAAGTTTTTTATACCTGCTTATCATCTACCGATTTCTTTTGTTATTTAAAATTTAGTAAGTTACCTCACATGAAAACAACAGCCCTGTCTACTCAGTGTTCAAGAACAGCTCCTCTATATACTACTACAGCAACCATCGCTTAGAAACAACTTTTCTGATAATTTCTATTATTAACAAATCTACATTATGATGGCATTGGTGTACTCCATACTTCCTTACTTCATTAACTTTCTTTTGTTTTGCTGTTGTTAAGTATCATATGCGAGATGTTTTTGTCCTAATACCGCCAAATAATATGCGGAACTAGAATTATGCAACATTCATGTACATAGACCAACTTTAAAAACTAAATACATTTTAACAAATTAAAAAAAATGTTGATTTGGTTTATTTCATGTTATTAATATCTACATGCAAATAATTTACACTGGCTTGCCTTAAGTTACATGCCTAACATTGAAATTACTCATATTACACACAAATTTAATAGAAGAGATAATCTCAAATCAATCTTTGCTAAAATTCAACAGAGCATTGGGCAAAATTATTTTTGTAATACAAAATGTTATTAACGAGTGAATAAATTCTATATCATTACAATGTTTTTTAGTCTTTATACATAGTTTGTATGATGTTGTAGCAAATAAACAGAACCACACTTTATAAGGCTAACAGAGATGTGAAGCATTTGCAGCATTTTATGATATTTTCAAAGGCTTCAAGAAATGATAAATATAAATTTTATAAGATTCCATGTATGGCACGCATATATGAGATATGAAGAAATATTGTGCACACTTAGTGAATGCATAAGAGAAGTTCTATAATGAGGCTTGACCAAGAAAGGAAATGTATATATCAAGCATATACACCAAGAAGTGTTGAATAGATATGTTATATGAGGCTTAATAAGATTTTTTGTGCAATATGCAATCTAGCAGGCAATTAATACTGAATAAGGTTACCAATTTAAGTTTTGATGATAAACAATGACATATCATCCATAATGTGACAAGAGTAGAAGGTAAGAAATATTTATATAATACTGTGAAAATATAAGTTGAAACCAACTCAACTCTCAAAGTAAAATATTCAAGTTTATTAATAATTCACTACTTGGACCACTTAGAATACAAACTTGATTATTATACTTGTATTTAAATTTCTCTCTCATAAAAGCAAACACACAAACTGTCACTATTCTCTTAATTTATAGCTATTATCAACACACAAACACTTGATTTGTTATATGTTTAGCTGTAACAAATCAATAAATTCATCAAGAGCATATTCTTCATTTGTATTTGAAGATCAGTTTTCTATATTTCTATAATTAAACCATTTTGTAACAAAGTATCACAAAAAACCTTTCTAAAGTTTAAGTAGGCACACTGGCATATTTAGCTGATTACAATACCTGAATCTACTGTTAAAGATGACAACGAAAAGAACAAAAGTAATAACGCAGTCAAAAGAGACATAAATAACAACAGAAGGAGACAAAATAACTGTTCTGACAAAATAAAAATTAACCTAGCAAAGTTTGAAATTAGAAAAAAATGTAGAGGGATGTATGATTTATTTTGTGAACTTTTTATAATCATTACATAAAGTCATATAAAAAATAATTCAAAATTTCAGAAACATTATTTCATAAGAACAAAAACAAATGAAATTTATCAACTTACACTCTTAAAAGGTTTGTAGCAAGACCAGAGCATGGCTTACCTTTAAATCATAAAATCCTGAGAATTGGTCTCTTTAATATTAAGAAAATATTTTTATTTCTCTCTTTGATCTTTCAATGAGGTTTTATATCTGTATATATATATATCCATC
>NW_013667201.1:220189-238853 GCF_000517525.1 Limulus polyphemus
TATATATCCATCTACAAGGTAGAACTAGTTAAAACTAAATTAAGCTCAATATTCATACAGAAGGAGAGTTACATATTTGAATTCATGGGACTTGAACGAAACATAAATTTTGTTCAAACATTTAAGTATTGTTACCACTTTTTTTTGCAATGAATAGTCAGTTAGCTCTATAAGTAAGAAAAAAAATCAGTGTATCACATAAATGCTTACTGAGAATTGTAACTAAGAAAAATTGAACACAAAAAATCTGAAAATGGCTATTTAGAAGAATAAATAAAATTAATTGTTATCATTTAATAAGTTAAAATAATGTTTTTCTCCAGTTTAAAAATGAAACAAAATGACAGGAATGCATACAGATATAAAAACAAATATATAACACAGTTGATTCCCTAAAACATTACAAACTACTCTTTAAAATGTCTGGTCTTACGACTTGTTCATCTTGTGTTGAAGGTACTTCACACCGATAATGTCTCCTACTTCATCTATCACTTTTAAGGCCTGTAAACATTAAGTGCAATTTTTATTTTACTATTTCATTTTCTCATCAATCTTAAAATTACAAGTTTTCATCATAAAAACCACAAAGTAGTATTTGTTCACAGTTTGTCTGTTGCTTTATATAAAGTATAATTTTTGGTTTGTTTCCTACAGATGAAACATCTAAATTGATTAACCTCAATACAAAAGAAACAAGTTTGAAAATACAAAGCATCTTTTTTTGGGGGGGGGGGGGCGGTTTTAGGATGGAAAGAGTTACTGCCAAAGAATAGCACATGTATAAACAAAACACACAAAGACCAGCACTTTGGTTGGATCAGTTACAGAACCCTTGCTATCTTTAGTAGTTGATTGGAAAACATTGCTTATGATATGGCAGAGTTACATATATATATCTGTAATATTTTTAGAAAACTTCCTAATGTAGTATCACATGTATACAAGTTTTGTAATAGATTAAGCTAGAAGACGTAAATGTAAACATTCTACGTGATAGATTTACCTCATCCAACATTTCCTTTGTATGTGCTGCAGACATGCAGAATCGAGCCCTGGATTCTACCAAAGGTGTGGCAGGGAAACCTACTACCACTGTGGCAACCCCTCGTTCCATAAGAATACGTTGAAAAGCTCTAATAAAGAAGAATAAACGTTACTTCTGTGAGGTTTTTCTGCTTTCTACATCAAATTAACTACTATTAAACTATTAAAACTTTGTAGAAATGATTTAATCATCACTGTTTGTACTTTAATTTTTAATCTCTCATGATTACTCATTTTATTAAATCTCAAAGTTAAGCATAATGTCAGTGCTTTTTCATATCAGTACTTCCAACACTATACATTTTAATACTTTTAAATTAAAAATATTAATATATAAATGTAAGTTCAGGCAATTGCATATTAAGCATTTTTATAAACTATTAAATGTTTTTAGATATTATACATGAAAATTATAGTCATTTATAGTTCAAATTGTGATCAATAAAAACATATTTTACTTCAGATTGGAAACATGGAAAGTTGTAATCTTACGCAATTTTTGTTGGTACATATAAAAGAACTGGAACAACAGGTGAGTAATCATGACCATAAACAATGAACCCCATTTTCCTCAAGTTATCATGCACATAACGGGTGTTCCATGCCAACTGCTGGATCTTTTTCTGTCCTATATAAACAAACCAAGAACAAACTGTTTGCATGATATATACTTTACAGTAGCTCTGTTTTTAAACAAAACTTAAAATGTCTTTAATGCAGTAAAACAGATAAAAGTAAAGTGTAAGATAAATCTGAGTGAGCAATGAGTTAGTTACTTCCCTTACCTATACCAGTTCCATCTTTCCCCATGATGATTTCCATAGCGCTAACAATCTGTTGTGCTATAGGTGCTGCAATACTGTTGGCATACACTGCACTATGGGAATGGATCCTGATGTGATGAATCAGTTTCTAAATATAAAGAAAAGGTTTCTATTAACGAAAAAGGAAAATTCTGAAACAAAAGTTTGTAGTTAATAAAAATTCTAATCAGTAGTATAGAAGTAACTTTCCATTACTCAGAAAATTTTGGAATTAAAACAAACACACATTCAGGATTCCCACAGCAAATATGATACAAAATTCCACAACTTCTTCCTGACCAAAAGTCAATTTTCCCTGACCAATAAATTTGAATCAAACTGAAAAAAAAAAAGAAGATATTACTGTCTGTCTGGATCAATATTTGAGACTGAATAAATGCTAACAAATACACTTAAGCATGTTTTAATGACAAGGAATAAAAAAATCAAATTTGGCTTCCATACAAGTCCCCTTACAACCAACCCAAACCACCTTTACGTTGATTTGAAAATACAATATAGTTTTAATTTTGGTTATTGAAAATATCAGTTACTGGATGTGGTATTATATTATTGTAATATATGTAATGTGTGTATATATATATATATTCAACTTTGTGTTCGATATTATAGATTACTGAAAAAAAAAGTAATTTCCACAATACATATAACAATTTTTTATACTTCAAGTAAAAGCTAAGAAAACATACTTACTTTCAAATAAATAGAACAAAATAATTACTTTCATCTTAATGTTACATTTATAATTTGTTCAAAAGTGCATTTGAATATTGTTTAACAAGAACAAAAATTTAGTAAATCTGTTCTTTGATTATTTGACCTATAGAAAATATTTCTGCCTTCTTCCCCTCAATTTTCCTTTTATATCTGTTAGATGTTTTATTTGAAGAATTATTTTAATGAAATAAGATGGCAGATACTTTTTATCCTAATTATATATATCTATCTTTTAAATACTATTTACTTAACCAAAGATGGATATACTTAATAGACACATATAACCTAATATAGTTGTTGATTTTCAAGTAAAGCAGTTGCTGACCTTGCTACCTGCAATATATCCTCCAGCTGCTCCAAAACTCTTAGTAAACGTTCCCATGAGTAGATCTATGTCTCTTGGATCACAACCATAAAAGTCAACAACGCCTCTTCCATTTGGTCCTAATGCTCCAATACTGTGTGCTTCATCCAGGTACAGGTATGCATTATATTTCTTCTTGATTCTAATGATTTCTGGTAACTTAGCAATAGACCCTTCCATACTGTATACACAAAATATAATCAGTGAAAACAGAAGTGATAGTAAACAGCAATGAAAGTACAATGACACAAGCTTAAAATATGCTTGACTATTTTGTAAGTTTAAGAATAAGAAGACAGTTGTCTTTTATTAGTTGCATATATGGTAATGTAGCCTGCATCATTACATGACAGTGGATTACAAATCACACTCAATGGATGTATGAACCCACAAAACCAATACACACATAGAATTTATGTATTCTATCCTTTGAATTAAGCAAGATTTTAATAAGAATTGATAATGAAAACAGTATATGACTCAGCAGCGTGAGATCTGAACAAGTCACTCAAGCTTACTGCATTATTACTACAGCTGTATGCAACAATTAAATCAAGCTAGTGAAACAAGACTTGTTGGGCAGAACTTGCCAATTTCAGTTGACACAAGAGGGAAATTTGTATCAGGGCCTTCCTGGTCAAACTGAAATGAAACAAAATGTCAAATTCTGTGTTGGTATGTTTACTGAGAAAAAATTAAAATAAGTTCAAGTACTTATCATTAGAAGAGATTTTATTAAAACTATGATTTGATTGTATGATTGTTTGTAGTTAAGTACTAAGCCACACAAAAGGCTATCTGTGCCCTGCCTACCACAGGTATCGAAACCCAGTTTCTAGCAGTGTGAGTAAACAGACATACCACTAGGGGCGATTGTATGATACTGAGATTTTTTTTTCTTCAAGTTTTCCATAATATTCTCATTTCCAGCTGTAAATGGCATTCAGCTCACCTGTAAACTCCTTCCACAACAATTATAATCTTTTTCCATGGTAGGTGGGTTGTTGGTTGACCTGAAATTATTGCTTCTCTAATTTTCTTTTCCAGATCTATTGGATCTAAATAAAGAATATTTGGTTAAATTGCTCCACATAAATGAATATATTTATTATTTAGATAAGTACTAAAGATCTAAAACACAACGTAGACAATTTTATATATATTATTTAACATCACACATGTGTGATATTATATCATATAGTTTAATTTTTCCTTTTAATGTTAAAAAAAAAATCATACTTAAAGTCATCTTCATTGGTTGGTCCATCGCATCCTTGATGACATGCAATAAAAATGCAGTATAAAATATGTTGTTACACACTACATGCAATTGCACACATTCATATATATCTTTTTTAATAGCCACTATAATTCAATAATTTAGGAACTATTGGAAAACACCTTTTAAATGAAACCCAAAATAGCAGGTCATACTAAGTAATACAATTAACGATTATTCTGTGTATTCTTAATATTTTAAACTCATTTTACCATTATGCTTGACGACTTGAATAACTGCTCCAGATAGTCGGCATCCTAGTACCAGTGAGGCATGGTTAAGTTCATCACTGAAAATTAAACACCCTTTCTTGACAAGTGTGGGAATATTGGTGGAATTTGTAGCAAAACCCATTCCAAAAACAATGCTGTCTTCTACACCAAGAAATTCAGCCACCAGAGCTTGAAGCTCAATATGAACATCCAAGGTACCTTGGTATGAAAAAATAATGTTTCATGTTACATAAACATAATTACAATATAGACCCTTTGATTTAAATTGTGGTCATTGGTTATCCATATATACATTTTTTAAATTTGTAATAGAAACTAGATCAACATACATACACCTCTGCTGTATACTCGACCTTAAAATCATCATATTTAGATCATTATTGTATGTTTAAGACAGCTTCAAATTTTTCCTTTCTAAATTTTAAAAAGTATTTTCTATGTTAACATATATTTACTAACTATTCAAGCTACACTCTATGGTATATTAAGGTCTCTTCAATGCTGAGTGATATTAATTAAATGTAAGAACCCTGAAAGCCTTATACACAGTCTCTTAAAACTGCTCCCAACTTCAAACCGTGCTTTATCTACATAGCAATGACTTTTTATAAACCAAATTTCCTACTTCCCACAAAAACCTCAAACTATATTGATTTTTTTGTCAAGTACTTTACATTTTCAACTCAAGTCCAATAAAGTAACAAGTTATCAAGATCTATATCATGTCGACTGAATAACAAGTATTTTAAATTTCACACAGAGATAATATATCATTTTGCTTAAGAAAAAAAAAGTACTACCTTCATTCGGGCAAGTAGTCTTCATACTTACCTAGTTCATGACAAGTGCTCCCAACTCCAACACCATAGTGATGAATGCTCTCCTCTACGGCATCAGCACATGGGCCATCAGTTTGTGCAAACCCTAAGTAGTTATAGGAGCCCATGTTTAGAACTCTAATAGATTCCCCTGTCATTCTATAAAAATAATTAAAAAAATAGTAAAGTGCAAAAATTCAGAAGATATATATCTTTTTTTGTACTTGAGTATAAAAATGTATATAATAAAAAAGGACCCCATACCCTTCAAATTGCCTAGTGTGAAGTCATAGTTTAAACTGAGACACCACAACATATAGGAGTCTGAAAACAAACTACAGAATATTAACATTTGTTAGCCATCATGTTGAATGATGCCTGAAAGCAAAGTTTTTTCTGAATGATCAATCCAGAACTCATCAGATCAGCTGGACTGAGTAAAACTCATCTCTGGCATTGAATATGGCAAACATAGTGTAATTGAAATACTATTACTATACACTCTTCTAATTCTTGAAAATCCCTAAGGGGATAAATAAAGCATGTAATGTTAGAAAATATAAAAGGCTTAATACTGATATCTTATGACAAGTATAAATAATTATAGTCATGCTTTGCCAGCTTGGAAAAGGCATTCACACCATAACAATTGTTGTCATAACAAATAGCTTATTTAAAAAGTGTCTCATCCACTACTGTGTTTGTTGTGTCCCTGTTGGCCTGATGAGCTCTGGATTGAGCAAAATACATCATTGACATTCAATATGGCTAACACAGTGAGGTCAAAATATTATTATTAATCTCTCTTCTGATTCTTTAAAATCCATAATTGACTAGGTAAAGAAAGTAGTGTTAAAAATATAATTAGCCTAATACTTGTGTTATGACAAGTATAATTAATCAAGCCTAACATTATAATATTGCACAGGCCAAGAATTAGAACTTAGGCATAAACGTTTTTTTTATTAGTTTGCTTTTTGTTGTTAAGTGTAAAGCTATACAAATGGGCTATTTGTGCTGTGCCAACTACAAGTATCAGTATCATAACCCAATTTTTAATGATAAAGCTTTCAGACTTACTGCTTAACCACAAAGGGACTTTTCATTAGACATATAACCCATTATCCATGAAAGTACATTAATCACTTCAACAAACTGCTGCCATCTTAGCTTTCTTCTTCATTCTTCATTAGCTATGGGTACACTGATGGTTAGTTAAAACAATGAGTGCACAAAGAGAACAAGCTTTTTTTATACATTTTTAACTATCAATGCATAAAAAACATGGTATTTTAGACTGCAAAAGTGCATTGAGTATTATTTTTGTTCATTTTTTGACTGCATCCCTTTTTAACTCTGTCTAGGAAGCAACTGAGAACTATTACTTAGGGTGGACTATGGCCAACTAAGTCTGTCTGAAAAGCTATTCAATAAAGCTGTAATGTTGAAGACCTAAGCTGATGATACATAAAACCTACAATAAAAAGATATACACTAAAAAAAGGATTTCCAGTTTAAAGTGGTGTTCCATCACATTTTTAGGATTATAATGCTTTAACGATTTTCCAGTTTAAGTATTCTATATCACAGCATAAAGGAAAGTACAGCTCATTTGATATTAAGAATAAAATTTTAAAGGGCAAATCGTAAATGGTAAATTAAAATACTAAATAATTTGCACATATTACACAAGTCATGGCTTTAATGTTACAATTACTATAAATAAATAAAAAAGATTACACGACAGCTGTACATAACTTAACTGAAATAAAATCACAACACAGCATTAACAATTCTAGTATTATTTGAAATAAAGATTTTGGTCTGGCTATCATGAAAATTAATTTCTGGAAATGTATTTTGTAAGTTTAGGTGGCATTAAAGGTATGGTTAATTATTTTAAGACTGTAAGCACACACAAACATCTGCTGTTTAGGTATACGAGTTGTCTCTCATTGTAGCTATTTGCTCCTGATGATGGTGGCATAGATCACCATCAAAATATGTGCAGAATATCTAAAAGGGCTTGATGCCGTTTTCAAGTTGTATTGTACAAATGTTTTTAAAGTTGTGGTGTGGTTTTAGTTCAATTACAGGAAAGTAACTAAAGTAAATTCATGATCTCCATTAAGATTATTAACCGAAGCATTACAAGTAATTGCAATATTTTATTTATTGTTTAAATGGTTTTTCAATTCATCTTTAAATATTTTTTGTTTGCTTTATTTTAACCACAAAGCTTTTAATACGAACTAAGTAAAATCAGTGTGATAAGAAATGAAGGATATTTTTATATGAATTTAAATTTAACTTTGTTGGTTTACATGCAAACTTCTTAAAGCAAAATGCATACAGTACAATGATAAGGTTAATATGTGATGTTCAAAGAGAAACATATAACAGGTTCACTATACCATTTATTATTTAGTTGAAATTTACCACTATTACACTATGACTGGTAAGCAGAATATTCCAATAAAAAACTTTACTCAACACTCTCGACCCCTAAATCAACATTCATACATACAGGTTTTAATTTTAATAACTAAATAATTACTAACTTAAAGTGCCAATTCTTGTCAGTGGACACCCGTTGTTTGACATCAATGAAAGCTCCAGGAACACTTCCAATTGGCTGATTCCAACAGTCACATATACGTCTATAGATGTTTCTTGTGTAGAAGCTTTCAAAACTATGGTAAAGTGGTACATATCCCTAAAAGTAAAAATGTTTTGATAAAGTCAGCTCACTCTTCCAATGAACTGGTTTTAAAAATCATATATATTTCAAAATTAAAGCTATAGTACTTTCCAGTGTACATGTGTGGAAATACCACTAAGTAAATATGTAATAAAAGAAACCCCTGAAATATGATAATCATATTAAAAACATTTCATAAAACCAAAACTCACACACATATAGCATGATTTATCAGCATGCTTGTAATAGTTATCAATGTACACATAATAAGGATATAACCATTTCCAAACAAATTAGGTTACTGATATGCATAATAAGACCATCAATGTACATATACAATCCATTCACACTTTTGAAGGTACAGATTTCCACATATATTGGCACTGTTAGCTTAAATTCATTATGAAAACATAACAGGCAGTCATCTATAACATTTGAGAATACAATATGTAAACAATCTTTCCTTTAACACCAAAACAAAAGAGGGGTAGGCCACCTGGATTGGAAAAGCTGACATAATTATGACTTTAGAAAGAAAACAGATATCAGTCAAGAAAGATGTTTATGAAAAATGAGAAAATAGCCAGAAAACAGACTCTCCATGTAAAATTAAGAATGAAGCAATCTATTAATTTGGTCTTGAAAGAGCAGCAAGTAAACATTTGTTAATGAAATGAATTACTGAATGAAATATATTTGACAAGCAAGAAATATTAATAAAAATTTACAGATAGGAGATCAGTTTCTTTAGAAGGAGAAAGCAATCCTAAAGCCATTTCAAGAAGGAGTTTGGGTCATCGTATGTCACTAGATGACTCTATTTGTAAACTGTACCAGACATTGTCATACATACTAGGTAGGTTGAGAGATATCAACTGGAGGGGATACACTCTGTTACTAGTGGGTGAAAATAGTATAAAGATGTTTAATCTATAAGCAGGACTGATTGGTGTAAAGTTCAGAGCCAGAGAAATTTTTTGATGGCATGAGAGTATTTTTATACCTTATTAGCCAATGTGTGCCCACTTCAAAAATGGCAGCTCCATTCTAATAGGATCCTAGCTTGCTATAACTCAATGGCCTTGTTAGGGTGGACAGGGCTAGGAATAGGAGTTCTGAACAGTGAGAGATCAATGCATTGTCTATAAACAATGATACATTAAAAATTAGTGCCCAGGTGGATGCCTTTCAAAACAATGAAGCTTATGTACTCAGTGGAAGACCTTGAATGTCCAGTAGGAGGAGAACAGATAAACCATCGGTCTAAACAACGAGCTGGTAAATGCCATATCCAGACTCCACCAATCTCACATTATCATAGATCAAGGTGATCAGGGGAGACAAGTACTGCCTAGAGAAGCTTCACAAGACTAAAATCTTAAGAGTCTGGAAAGTTCACTCTCTGGCTTTAACTTCGTAACACTGCTGACCCAAAGGCTGGGATGGCCATTGCAGTTCAACTTAACAGTAACATCCTCTATGAATATTATGACAAAGTTCAGTGGAACAATTACCATTGCAAGCTACAAACTACTCAGATAACTCATCTGAGAATACTCATATTAAAACAGTGTACCAGATAAGATGCGTATATGCAAAATATGCATTTTTTTACATAAAAAACATTACAAGTAAAAATTGTGCATACCAACTACATATATTATTCACCAGTATGTATATCATTTACATAAATAAGCACATTCCCAAGTTCAATAAAAACCTTTATTGATAATAAACATAAGCAAAAAAATATGGGAGATCATTCTCACTGTAGGATGACTGAAAAATAATATAGCCATTGTAGAGTGCTTTGACATAAAGTCCTTTACACCAAATTCTACAAATTAGTGGCATTCCACCACTATAGTCTACTGCAGAGGGAATATGGAATCAAATCACAGGTTAGGCCTCTATATCATTACAGATTCTTTTATCTTCTTTATGAGATTACAATTTTTAGTGAAGAAAAATTCACAAGTGATATATAGCAATTATATGTGGTTTAGGGGTTACTGTTGAACTGAAAATCATACTAGCCTAATTTGACAGACAGATGTAAACAAAGCACTTGTATTGAATTTACTCTGTAATTTTCTTGTGTGGTTTATAATGGATGTTAATTACGGAATACAAAAGGCAAGTACAGAATAAATACAGCAAAACAGTACCAAAATGTCAGGTGTTGTACAATGAAAAAAGTCACTGAAACTTGAAAATACACTAGTTTTCAGCATTACAGTTTATTTCAAGAAGTAAAATACTCATTAAGTTAAAAGCTTGTCTGGAACACTGTCTGAACAACCATTGCATACACGAAAAGTAACAGCATATCATGCTGAAGATTGGATGTTCCTGCTTGACCTGAGTGAGAACATTCCTATGTATCTAGTGGTAATTCAATGTCTATTCCAGACCTGGGATACAGGTGAAAACACTAACGGTCAATATCAATTATATACTATTAAATTTGGGTAGACCAACAAGAGTTTCTAAGCAAAAAGTCTTTCTGTATACACTTTGCTTTTGCTAACCCTACCTTGAGCATCAACTCTACCTGGCACAGGGGAACTTAATGTATGTAGGATCACCTCAAGTGTGAGATGTGCAAGAAGACTGGAAGACAAAGTGGTATAAAAAAATTTAAATCCCGTACAAAGATGTCAAGCTTTCTGGCAGTGCTCATACCTTCAAGCATCTCTCCTTCATGGAGAAAAGTCAAAGCAAAAACTTCTACAAAAGGAACTCCTTATACTGGTGGAAAAGTAATACTAATAAACTAAAAAAAACACACCATAAGGCACAGATTACATTAGTGTGGGTAAGGCATAAACCAGCCCAGGCAGAAGACATAAGCATTGCACAGAATACAGCCTATGTCCTCTATAGGCTATCAGCTTTCAGTAATGTGGTACCCCACTCTATATAAGATTATGATCAAGGCAAGGCCTATATGCACAGATACATTACACAGTGTGACCATAGTTACATGTAGTAGGGACTTATGCCATAAGCTACAACTACATGCAGATAGTGAAGCCATAATTAGCTGAGGTCCATATGGTGTAAGAATCTCCACTTTTAAGAAGCTTACAGAAGCCAAACTGTTGAAGTTAGTGTTAAATATCCAATTAGTTGGACAGTAGGTAGCATCCCACTTTCACATATTTGACTTATATAGCAACTGTAAATTATATTATTATATTACTTCTCTGGGGGCATGCCCCCAGACCCCTATAGATTGAGCTGCTTCTAGCAGTTCATTATACTTTCAATCTCTCATTTGTAAAATCTGCATGTCTAGCCTAGTATCCCCACTTTACAACTCCTTCCCACACCACTGGGGAGCATCCTTGAAATATGGACTTTATCAGATTTTTACCCACACCCTCGAAGGATCACTCTCCTCTTAAAGACCATGAATCATCATACTATAAAACATCATTGTCAAGATTCCAGAAACTGCTGTATCTGTAAAGCCTGCCTATCACATTGAATCTCTACCATCATCATCATTAGGTGGTTATCACAGTAGAAGAGAAACCTGGTTCATGGTGCTGAACTTGCAGTTGATAAATGGGAAGGTAACCTTATGTCTGGAAGAGTCCACCTACTTGCCTGTGTTGACAAATTGCTCACAATCAGCAATAGATTAGATCACCATCCTTACTGGTCTGCAATAAGGATCACCACTCTCACCTGTCCTCTTCAACATCAACAAGCATGGATCTAGCCCTTCTTGATAATTCAACCAGATACTGGGTGCTAATCTTTGTTGACTAAAGTTTAGCATACAGGACTCTTGCAAAGCTAAAACCAAAAGCAACATGCAACCATTCCTTAGCAAGGTGAGCAAATGGTACAATGACACAGAAATGGTCAATCCTGCCAAAGCCACAGTGTTAGATATACGTGACTGTTTCAGTTTAAATTTAATGCGAGCATTATGGTTTAGATAGTTTATATAACATGGGTGTCATATTTAGTTATCTTTAGAAGCGATAATTAATGGTAAGTTTATTTATGAATCATACTTTGTGCAGTTCAATTGTTACCAGTTAGTGATTGTTTACAATAGTGAGATTATTGCTTCATGTTGCTAGAACTTTCCAAGTTTCTCACTGGTATAATTGTGTATTATTGCAGCAGAATGGATATCTAGTACTGCATGGAATATATAAATATGCATCAAAAATCATTATTTAGTTTAGTTTTAGACTGTGTGATCATGAGTTTAGTAATAAAGAGTGTATAGTGGAGATTTTTAAAGTGAAATTATCACAGACTGTATTTTAATAACAGAGTACAGTAGAAAATTTGTCTTGTCAATTGTGTTCTAAAGTAACTGAACCAGAATGTTCAGTCTTTGACAAATAAGAAACAATTATTTAAAGCTCTGGATACAATTTTGGTAACCAACAGTGTAACAAACATTTGTATATACATTTGATTTGTTTTTAATATTTTATTTTAAAACAAGCAGACTATGTTGCTGTTTGTTTATAATTAAAATTTATCACCCACAAGTCACAGACACCTACTGTACAGAATCTTGCCTTTCAAAACCTGACACACAGCCATGTTCTGCACACAAAAACAGACATGCTGATGAGGTCAAAGCTTCACTATCCCTTGTGGACCCTACTAAACCTCTAGAAGAAACACTGAAGTACTTGGGGATAACCTTTTGATAGACAACTCAACTTTACCAACCACATTAATGTTCTGATAACAATAGCTACCAAAAGTTGCAAAAGGAAATAGAACTGAAGAATATCACCTGCTTATGCTCTACCAAAGTCTTATCTGCTATTTCCTGGATTAAGCACTACTCGTATGAGTCCACACAGCTATATAAAATTGAGATGATATATGAACACCTATTTAAGGCTGGTCATGGAATGTACCTGAGTCCAGTAACAAAGCCAGATATGAAAGTTTGGGTGGGCCCAGAGTTATGATGAATGGGCAGGAGAGATACAAACCATTCAAAACAAGTCACAAGGAGCTAAAAAAAGTGCTACATATGACATATTTGGACATGGGAACCAGCATGCAGACTCTGATTGGGTGGGCCTGAGCACTGAGTGGGTAGACTGTGGTCCACCTAGACCCTCTTGTTACTACACAACTGCTCCAGCTGCCTCCATCAAAGCCCTTTTACAGCTAGTAGCACCTTACATAACCAACAGTGCTTATAAGCAAAATTGTTTACTTGGGTCTTGCAGTGTAAAGAACATGCATTCTATCAGAGTCACTGCTCTTTACTATCCCAGCTCCACAGGCACCAAACAATGAAAAGATTGCCAAAAAGGCACATTAGGAGATAGAATTGGTTTGACAGGTGTTTTACTGCAATCACAATCCAATACCCCCTCCCCAAAAGGTAGAATAAACATTTGGCACCACTGGTTACTACAGCTGATTTATACAAGCTCGATCCATTGGTCGTGGTTTTGCTAGATAGTAGAGAAGGACGGTGCACATTACTAATTAGATTGACTAACTTAAGAGAGTCTTGGTTTCCATGGAAAACAGCCTAGACAGAAAATGTAGAGATTGAGCAAAGGGGAAAGTAGAAGAAGCCTGTCAACACACATATGAAGACCATGATGGACAGTCACAGATGATTCCTAGAGCAAAGGAGCTGGTTGAGCATTCACTGTCTCATGGAGAAACAGTACAAGGATAGAGCTGGAAGCCGTGAGGAAACTTTTCTTTGGGTTCCTGAAATAAATGAACATTAAATCAGACATTGCCACTGACATAATATTTTGACTATCTCACAAGCAGTATTACAATCCTCTTTCTTTACTTTTTTGATACATCAAAAGACAGTGCCTGAGGATAAGAAAGTTGCTAATGTTACTTCTATTTTTCAAGGAGTGATAACAGTTACCCTGAAAATTATAGGCCAGAATTAGTCCTATTTCTGTAGTGGGAAACATTCTAGACAGTCTGGTAAAAGAAGCTTTACAAAATCATTCAGTGAATTATGAAATCATACAAGAAAGCCAACATGAATTCCTCAAAAGAAAACCTTTCCTTACTAATTCTTATTTTTTCAAGGATGTTACTTGTTATCTAGACAATGGGAAGAGTGTGGTCTTGGTGTATTTATTTTTAAAAATCTTTTGATAGGGTGCCACACAAAAGATTAGCCAAGAAAATTCATATCATTAGAGGTTAGGGAAATACTAGTTAATTGGGCTGTACAGTGGTTGGATGTAAGAAAGCAAAAGGTTATTATTGTAGTGCCTACTGGATCAGTGCTTGAGTATTTGATTTTTGTTATTTACATTAATGATACTGATAGGTGCATAATTAGTAAATATGTAAAATTTTGGGGTGGCATTAAACTCTTAAATATTAGAGAATGACATTGGTAGATTGGACAAATATTTGACATACGATTCTTAATTATATTAAGTGTAAGGTAATGCATTTGGGTTATCATAATCTGGATCTCTGATTTAATGTAGATAGGAAGCAACTTAATAACTTGATTGAAGAAAAGGTTATTAGGGGTTCAATAGGATAAAGGCTTCTGATTTCCTTGTGCTATATTCTGAAAATAACAGGACAAGAGGGTACAAGTTTTAACATTTGGACAAATAGTTTAGGTTCCATTTAAGACAGTTTTATTTTTCTATGAAGGTGATTGACTTATGGAGGCTAGCACCGTACAGATGTTTAATAGAGGAATCAATGATTTCCTGAAAAACAAAAGGTGGGTTTAAATTTTTACTTTTCTCATAAATGTACAAAGACAACCCTGAAGGATAAAAGGGACCCTTGTTGTCTGTATGTTACTTTACTCTGAAAAAATCTGTGTGTCAGATCAGCCTACTTGTTGCTCTACCTCTAAGCATTGCATTCCAAATGAAATAAAACAAAGGATTATTTATAATGTTTGCAAGGATTAAGTATGTATTGAAACTAAATATTGGAAGGTTTTAATTTTTACTTTTTGCCATTAGATGGAACTTGTACTATACCTACATACCACAGTAAGGTTAATATTCAATCCAATCATAACTTCTGTTCTTAAATCTACATCAACAACAAGTTATTATGTGGATTAATATTTCCTATGAGTCTAAGAAAATTACATGAAGCCAATATTTTTATAAGACTGAGGCTTATCTACATTCAGCACTTTTAAAAAACTAAAACATCATATGCAGCTAGTATTTTCATATAAATAGAATATTTTGCTAGTCCACTATTTTTGTATGATTTAATATTTCTAACTACTATTTTTTATACCAATGAAAGTATAAAATAGGGTCAGAATTTCTAAGACTAAAATATTATGAGGTTGTGTATTTTTACAAGTCTAAATATGAAGGTCATTATTTTTATACCACTGAAACATTATATGGGACCTGTATTTTATTAAAACAGTAAAAAATTGTAAGGTAGGTCGTAAATAACTAGAGAAAAGTTGAGGATCACCATTTTACACAACAAACAAATTATATTTAATAGAAGTAAGATATGAGGTAAATTATTTTTATACTTCAGAATAATTGAACTACAACTCTAAAAGCCCACATGTACATGTAAAGTCATATAGAACTTACAAAACATATCAAAAATTGAAGTGAAAGAAGAATTTTTTTTTTATAAATCTCTCATATTTCTTTGAGATAAGTTGGTACAAACAACACTACATAAGGTAGAACAAACAACACTAAACTCATTAAAAAGTTATAGATCTCAGAATTTTAAAGTGTGATTAATTGGACATTTATATTTGGAATATAAAATCTTTACCTTTCTATCTTTTTCCATGGCTGAATGGCTTTCTACAAGTCCATTTCTCCGCATAAAATCTCGTATGTGACCAAAGATTGTCAAAACTGCATAACATAGGTATGTAAGAATGGCAACATAAAGAGGTGTTTCTTCAAAATGTTCAAAACTTTTGTCATCCAGCTTTATCCTTTTAGGGGAATTCTAACAAAACAGACAAGCACTGAGCAAAATTTAACGATATGCTGCCTGAAAAAAAGACACTCAAATAAATATCTACATAGTTACAATTTCTTTCCAAATAATACTTCCTTTGTGATTTTTTTTTTTATAAGTATCTTTATTTTATAATAAATCTATTTCATAAAACATCATCAATAAATCTGGAAAATAATAGACAAAATATTTTTTGTGAAATGTACAACTGTGTTTTTTCTTCAATTCTGTAAGATATCCTTCTTTTGAAATAAATTTAACATTTTGCAGCATAAATTTAGTTAATCTGTAATAAATCAGTAATTGTACAAATCTGCTCTAACTGTGCCAGAGGCTTTCTGAATACATATGGCCTATCATCTAGGTTAATGAGGATAGCAAAACATACTTTTTCCTCATCACTAAAATGTTCACTTCTATCATAAAAATGGTCCACACAGTACCTTGGATTAGGCTTTAAAATCAATGATTACTTAAAAAAAAACAATAAAACATCAATTTACAAAGTTCAAAACAAAGGGCCTTGTTTGAATTTCAACAAATAAAACCAAGAATTTGGAAAAATACTACTACTACTACTTATGAACTTTCTATAACTATTATTCAACTTTGACAAGAGAGTGTACAGCAATAAATTCCACATAATTATTTACTACCAGGTACCAGGATATAGAGTACAATTGCAGTATCACTTCAAGATCCAAACAAATCAGTTAAACCCAGATGATAACTTATAAACACTTTTCAATTTGAATAAAATCCTTTAAAGAAAAGCTGAAAATTGCAATACAAAAAGCAGGGTGAATCAGAAGTTACAGGCAAATGCATTATACTGAATACAAGTATCAATTCCAACTCACTTTTTAGGCCAGTTATTATAAACAATATTTTGTAGTAATAGTTTTTGCACTTTTATCTCTCAATTTATCACATGACAATTCACTTTTATTTTTAAACACAAAAACAGTTCTGTACAATTAAACCACCCCTTGTTACCCCAACTATTTAGAATATAGTAAAAAACAAACAAATGTTAGTAAATCCTTTAATCCCTCTCCACTGTAGAAGTCTTTGGTTTATTGGTTCAGTAGCTAGCTGTAAACTTTAATTAATAGTTTAAAGTTTAATCTTAATAAAACAAATGACATTGTTTTGCAATAGGCTCATCTTATATATTCAGCATAATATCAGATGTGTATATACTGAACTAAGTTTTCGACTTGCTAGGGTACTATGTTTAGTGTTTTCTAAGAATTTAAGAGTGAAAATAAAGAAAAATGTATAACGATATGTCAACCATGCTATATCTGCCTTATTCAGTACCGACGGAGCCTTTCGTCTAGTACCAGGACTCAGTAAGCGGGATAAGATACGATAGACTCCGTCCGTAGTGGTTGACTTCACCGCGGAAGAAAAGGTGGTCACGCTATGTTGCAGTATACAATTTATATTAACAATTTGGAATGCAAACAATAAATCACTGTAATTTGTAAATAATATTTACATAAATAAGTTTACTATTAAAAGTTACTGATCTAATATCATAATCTATATATTGTAAAATAGTACCATTTGCTTACTTTAGGATAAATAAACCCATTTGATGACTTCTGGACAAATCCATTTTTCCTCCTTTCCAAAGCCATTAGCGTTTCTCAACACATTTATTTCCTGCGTTTGCACCACTCTCTTAGAAACACACCTTTACTAACCGTAAACATAGCTCTGACCGTAAACATCCTGTAGCGTCCTCTGTGTAGAATATTTATAGTTCATTATTAAATATTAAAAAAATCCTACAAATATATGAACTTCAGAAATAAAAATATATAAATAAACGAAGAGATTGCATCAAAGCTATATTTAAAACGAACTTAAACGAAGTCTACGATATTATTATTTTGAAATTAATCGTATTTCTTCTCATACAAGACTGATAAGACATGATAAAATTGATTTGTTTGTTATTAATTGCTCTGCCTACATCGGGTCACCGTAGACTTGCCCTAAACCACCGGAGGTCGATAAAAGTAGTAAATAAGAGCTAAAAATGGTAGGGTATAAAGTTTGTACCCTAGGAATGCAGGTATATTTTCTAATTAATTAATTAATTTTATATGAATAAATTATTTTAGTTATTATTAATTTTCAGAGATATTAACAGCGATATTTTTGCAAAATTAAGCTTGACCAAAAAAGAGGTAGAAAAGTGCAGTCGAGGTAGTCAAACGTCGGTAAATTCCTTTGTGAGCCAATCAAAATTAAGATCATTCATGAAATGAATTCGTGGCGTATTCATAGAGTAATTATTGGTAAAAATCAGTTAGATTAACGACTTCAGATATGTTGAAAAGCCAGTGTGATTTGGTAACACTACGTTCCAACAATGGCTTTTATGTCATGTTGCTCAGCAACAAAAGTATAACTTAATATTGTTGTTAGCCTATGTACTGAAATTATAAAATGAAATGTATATAGTGTTGCGTCATCGAGTCACATGACTACTGTGACGCAACGTTTCTAGAACTATCATGTACTTTGGCGAATGTTCTAGTTCTTACTAGATATAGGGTAGGCTGGTATATAAAAGAGGGGAATGTAATGTGTGGGTAGATAGTGAGTAATTGAACGGCAGTCACGGGGTATTGTTGAAGTTAACGTTCGTTCGTTACACTGTTTGTTTTAGCGCGATTGTTGAAGTTGAGTGTAT
>NW_013667201.1:238916-245419 GCF_000517525.1 Limulus polyphemus
TCAATTAACAAACGGAGACGTAACAATACAAACAAAACTGGAAAATTATTTGTTTATTTCTTAATTTAGAGTCTCCGCTGATTAAGGACATTTTTTTTATTTATCAAAAACGTTGGTGATATAACAGAAAATAGCTTAATTCAGAAACAATTTAAGTTTAAAATTTAATCGATATTCTTACTTTCATAATAAATTTTATACACTTGGCTGGCCCGGCATGGCCAGGTGGTTAGGGCGCTCGACTTGCAATCTGAGGGTCGCGGGTTCGAATCCCCGTCACACCAAACATGCTCGCCCTTTCAAAGAGGGAAGGCTGTCAAGTGGGTTGCATCCTTGACATAAGAAAGAGCTTTAGAAACGATGGCAGATCTTGCTCTGCCATCGGCTCAACGGTCCGCAAGGACTATGAGAAATGAAAAAAAAATAACAAAAAACACTTGGCTACGTCTTTAGTTTAGGCTTATTACACCAACAATCACTACACTTATAAGGTTTTACGCCCCCCCCCCCTCACGGCTCTCTTGAACCTCCATCACTAAAGTCGTAATGGGCAGATAGTAATCGAACTATTCTATCTGGGTAAATTCATTTTGGCTTTTATGATACCTCCTATTTCGAGAAATTAAGCATGATGTGACGTGGCACACACTGGCTTTTATATAGATTATAAAATAACAAATTATTTTAGTATTCATTGTTACCTCATCAAAAGTCTTGTATATGCTTTAAGAACTCACTATGTATATACTTAAAACATGGTATACACTGTGCGATGATCTGGGTGTAAGAAGAGGTAGCAGAAAAAGTAGTGGCAGTAGGTGTGCTTTCTGTTACCTGCTTTCAACACCCAGCTCATAAATATATTCTTCAACAGTGTTTCACGTGAGTAATTAATTGATGATCAGTGGCTGCAGAAGTGTCTTATGGTCCGAAGTTGAAAGGTCACGGCAGAGCTGGTCCTAGTTAAAGCGTGGCCCAAAATCAAGATGCATATTGGGGACCCAATATAGAATAAAGAATAAAAAATATAATATATTTTTTTTACATAAAAATGTGTTGCGACAAGTACAAATATAGTTACATTGAGTAAACATGTTAAAAATAACATTTTCTAGATTTAATAGACGAAAATTCTGAAATGAGAACACTGTCGTTTAAAGTCATAGCACTATCATTCTTAATGTAGAGAACAGCTAAGTTAGTCAAGCGATTCTGCAGCGTCGTTGATCGCAAATAAATCTTTATGAGTTTAGGTTTAAATAAACTTCTTTATCCTGAAACAACAGTAACAGGAATAATTAGTAGGATAGGTAAAGTAGTGGTGAAATTGGGAAAGTCCACACACCATTTTCTTGGAAGCTATAAAGCTTAAAATCTTCAGAAGATCCGTTTGAATTTTGTTTGGAAGAATGGGTTTTAAGGCTTCCATCTCCTCTGCAAGCATGAAACTGTCAATGTAGTGATGTCCATCATCTGTTAGTACTATTTCCAGATCTTTTGCATGCTTTCACATTTCTGACTGCGACAAATTTCCAAACTTGTAAATAAATACAAATCTCTCGTTATGTCCATGAAGTTGTTTGAACCATCGATTCAAAGAGGTCATTGCAGTATCCATAATTTGGTTGAAGCAGGAAATTTTAAAATCTTCTTGTACATCTTTAATCAGCTGGTCTCTACTTTTATAGACAAACTTTTTTTTTCTTCTATGGACTCTAGTATTTGTGAACACTGGTTCGATGTCCAGCTCGTTTGCAATTTCTTTTGCATCAGTCACTGTGCTGACAAAGCCACTATTCTGGTATTCTTTCAGTCATTTACATGTTTTGCTCAGACTTTCGATGGCGCTAGCTAAGTGTTTTCCATCATTTTGTAGATCTTTGCTGACACAGTTAACTTGAAAGAGGATGTCATACCAAAATATGACAGCAACGATGAATTTGAAGTTCTTCAACACCATACACAGGGATTTTGTTTCAATTCTTGCTTGAGGATTTTTTGCTGTCTCAATGATCTCAACAAGAACATCATAGATTTGGGCAGTTTGATACCAAACAGCCTTCACACTTTGAACACGGCATTCCCATCTCGTTTCACTTAGTGGCTTCACGTGAACATACGTGCGGAATACTATCCATCGGTGAAATGAGACAGAAAAGAAAACATACAAGTGTTGAATTACCCCAAAGAATGATATAACTTGATGACATGTTTTTGCCATGTCACAAACAATCGGTCATAGTTATGACATGCACATGGAGTAAAGAATGCTCTTGAATTCATCTGTAGAAGCCATACTTGAACACCCGAAATGTGTCCTCTCATGTTAGAACCATTTGCATTACCTTGTCTATGGATGTCACCAACTTCCAACCTTATTCTTTGAGTTCTTTCAGTAAAACTTTCAATAAGTTTTACCCTGTATTTTCTGTGACTTCAATAAACATTATAAAGTGCTTGAAAATTCCACTTGAAACATCTGATGATCCATCTCAGACATATCAGAGAGTTAATGTCATATGTCTGGTGTACAGTCTAATATCACAGAAAAATACTTTGCCTTTCATTCTCTCTATAATGGTTGTCCACACTTTGTTACACATAACTGAGATAAGTTCATTCTGAATTGACTTTCCCGGATAGTGATCATGAATTTCAGCGTCTACAACTCTTCTGACATGTTCTTGTTTGGGTGATAAGTCTATCAACAGATCCTTGAAGTGCCATACTGTGTTCAGCCAGGTACCGCACTATGGCCAGAAGACGATCAAAAGCGTTTCTCCAGCGAAACTTTTCAGAGTTGATGGTAGAATTGTGGTTCAGTTGATCTACAGTGCATTTTTGTTTAATCTTTGCTCATATTCCATCCATTGTAGAGTAGCTGTCAAGTGTTCCTGTGATCGTTCATGTTCAGACAGGTGCAAACTAGTAATTTGGTGAAGATCCATCAATAGGGAGCGAAGTAGTGATAAAAAACGTAAAAACACAAAAATGTCCATAAAAACTTCAAAACGCAAAATGCAAAACTGAAAATGTGCATGTACTCCAGCATGGACCTAGTGAACCTCCATACCAATATTGGTGAAGATCAATCAAAACACTGCGAAGTAGTTACATGGACATACACTAGACAACAGACAGTACTATTATATTTATATAGATATAGCTTTCAACAATATCAATACAAACTCAAACCAATCTCAGCCATGGGCGTTCACAGAAAGTTTTTCGGGGAAGGACAAACTTTTCCGGTGGGAAGGAGCAAAATAGTGTGAAATTGTGAGTAAAAAATTCATATACATATGCTAAATGAATAAAGAAAGAATTTTGTTTCTCATTTCCCAGGGGGCCAAGTGTCTCCTCTTGCCCCTTCCCTCGCAGATGCCCATGACCTCTGCTTAATTCAATATACACAGTAAATGTACGTTTACTGTCTGGAATGGCTGCCAACCACAAGGTCATTGGTGAGGTTCTCGCCGGTCATTGGAACTTTCGGACACCTTTTCAGTGATTCATCATCTGACTCGCTGAACACAGCCAGCTAATTATATGCTACACATGGTGCAGTACTAGCACCAACACTGATCATCATAATTCAATAATAATTGTAATTCCTTACAGTGTGGCATGGTGTTGTGACAGCTGAAATAGCTTTTACTTCAACACATTGTCCTTTTCAGTTGTTATGTGTGGATTGGATTCTTTACAGTAGGCGTCTGTGACTTGTTGGCGACAAATTTTAACAATAAACAAGCAACACACAGTCCATTGGTTTTAAAATAATATATTAAACCAAGCCAAACATACATATAAGTGTTGTTACGCCGATGGTTATCACAGTTGTATCCAGAGTTTTAAATAATTCTCTCTTTTTCGTCAAAGTCCACACAGGCTGATTCAGGTACTTTAGAACACAATTTAACAAGACGAATTATTCTACCCGCTCTGTTAATACAATACAGTCTGTGATAATTTCACTTTTAAATCACCACTATAGCTGTTGTTACCACAGTTGTATCCAGAGCTTTAACTAATTGTCACTTTTCCCTCAAAATCCACATAGAATGGTCAGTTACCTTAAAACACGATTGACAAGAATAACTATTCTCCTCTCCTCTGTTATTACAATACAGTATGTGATAATTTCACTTTAAAAATCACTACTATGCTTCATGGCTAAATTAGCAATCACGCAATCTATATCGATCTTTTCTATCTAACTAACTCGAACTACATTTTGGATGTGTATTTATAGCCTGACTGAGACCTAGAACATTCCAAACACTATAAGATATTATGATGCAATAACACTCAACTAAAACAACGAGAAAAACATAGAATATTCTAGTAACATGGCCCAATAATACAACAATTGAACTACACATCGTGTGATTCGAAAAAAATTATGCAAACAAACCTGCGATAAACTATCATTTCTAAAAATAAGTAAATTTAACACTCATGCTGTAGTTAAACCATCTAAATCATAACACTCTCATTAAACTTAAACAGTCATGTATATCAAATAGTTCTAGATTAAGAAAATGAAAAATAGACAGTTTCTCATTATGTGGCTAAATAATATGTCTGTATTTTCATGTTGAACTCCCAGGTAATGTCATATGACGATTTCATACTTCTACGATGTTGTGGTTCAATCTACTATCATTCCTCCTGGATTTTTAAATTCATGAGCCACTTTGGTAGTGCATGCTCCACCCTGAGGGTGAAATTTATGTCATACAAATAATGTCCGTAGTGCTTCATGAAGACCACAAGGGCAAGTAGTTCTTTCTTTGTCATCCTGTAATATAACTACTCCAATTCTGCTAGTAGTGATGTATGGATCCCACAGAAACTCACAGTCCTGTTGTGAATATGCTAATATAGAAGCTTCCATTAAAGTATGATTCAAGGACAGGAATGCATGCTTGCACTCCTCAATCCATCTGAAATGTGCATTGGCTTTATAATGGTAATTTTGGAGAAATTGGTAGAAAACTTTAATAATGTGATTAAATTTAAACCCACGGGTTGAGGACAGTCTTAATCTACTTCAATTTTTGCAGTATCGGACAAGACACCATCTCTCCACAATATGTAACTGAGAAATTCTTGGGCTTTAACCTTAATACTGATGTTCTTAGCCATTTCAGATTTATGTACAACTTTAATACAGTGGACTCTAATGTCGGCCTAATACTAAAACACTATCTGCATAAAGTAGCTTTTTCTCCCATTGCAGTCCTTATGCATAAACTCTACTCCCCTTTCAAATATGGTTGGAGCAATGCACAGGTCGAATAGCATAATTTGGAACTCAGAAATATCATCTTAAGTGCTGAAAGCAGTTTCGAATCTGCTTTTGTCATTCAATTTGACTTGCCAGTATCCAGAGGCCAGGTCTAAAGTGTTGAACCATAAGGGAACCTTCAACGTATCCAGACATTTGTCTGTCCATGGTAATGGAAAGACATCAATATATGTGACGGTATTTACAAAATTCAACAAAGAATCTGCTCATGCCGTTCTTCTTCTTGACCGTGACCACTAGGAATGACCACTTTTCAACTGTGTCCATAAACTCGTCGTATCCCTAGTAATCCAGGGAAGCTTGTGTGGTTATCGTTTAATTGGACTCACACCACTTGCTTCTACACATTCTGCAATC
The DNA here is from genome assembly GCF_000517525.1 of Limulus polyphemus. Classification (NCBI taxonomy): domain Eukaryota; kingdom Metazoa; phylum Arthropoda; class Merostomata; order Xiphosura; family Limulidae; genus Limulus; species Limulus polyphemus. The sequence goes on from NW_013667201.1 coordinate 244,588, forward strand.
TAGTCCCGCAAGTTAACTGTCATACTTAATGCTTTGCCACTGTTGCATTTAGATTGCTGTGGCTCTCTCAAGTAGCAACCACAGATGTACTGGTAACCAAGTATTCACTTACAGTTGTGACCAATAGAAGAATTAGTATTGCTACTAGTATCAGTTACCTGTCCCTTGCTTGGTACTTCAACAATAATTTCAGTAGGAATTTGGATTGCTGACCATCCACAATTGTAAAACAACACTGAGACCCCCCACCCCCTTATGGACAGATCTACGTTATTGCTCCTAGCTTTCTGGATAGAAAACAATGTGTTTCATATGTTGACTCAACAGCCACATTACACATACCAATACACTGGTCCTTGTCTAGAGTAAAATATGGCATACTACTTGCTCTATGATTTCCTACACATGGTACACACATTCTGTCCAATGTTGGTTCTAATTTCCAATAGATGGGGTTTCTCTGGAAACTCAGTTCACCTATTCCACAGGTAAAGTTGTCAAATAGTTTCTGCAGCACGCCCGTCCCGAGAATACCAATGTCAAAACTGAAATCTGTCAGCGGAATAGCTAGGTGGAAACTTGAATTAAGCATGGAGAATTTGGGAGGAGCTTTTCCTTCTCCCGAAGGTGAGGGTCAGGGGCTTCTCCATGAAGATTTTGAAATATAAACTTAAAATGGTGCATTATGATTCCATTTTTGCATATATAATATATAGAAAATGAAACATACAAGTGACTTAAAGTACTGTTACGTCTCCGTTTGTTAATTAACTTTCCGTAACTTCGTTCCGACGAAACTTTAGCGACACAAGTCCTCACTTAATAAAACTGG
>NW_013667201.1:246419-248817 GCF_000517525.1 Limulus polyphemus
TAAAATTTTGGCCACTGGAATCTTTTATCTAAATTTTAGTTTGAAAGAACAATCAGATTAAGATTTTATATCAAACAAAATTTGTATATTGAATTTTCAGTGTTATGCACAGTCATACATGTTTATACCTAGCTATGCTCCTGTCTGCAACAGCCACCTTCGTGCTGTGGTTCATGTGACCTCGATGTAGTTGGAGGCGTTCCTCTCTATTCACATCTAGCATGTGGTCATTCACCTGAATAAAGTTGATAAAGAATGTAGCCATTCAGCAGCACATAGTGAGCATTAATTGGTTGAAGGAGTGGTTTACTCAGAGTAGCTGAAACACAATGGTGGACACAAAATACACAGCTCTAACGTTCTCAGGTTCTGATTGTTTCTAAAAAAAGAAAAGAAAAACCGTTATCCAATTTTTTGTAGTTTGAAAGACCACGTGATCAAATACAATACCTATTCAGTCAGGAAATTAATTTCTATTATACCACTATAATATGTTGTTGTTGTGAAACCTATTTTTAATGTAATTTTTGGAAACTATCGTCATGGTATGAAAGAGTTTAAGTCTTGTGGTGTTTCGTGTAAGCTATCTTCATTAGAGACTGATATGAAAGGGTTTAAATCTTGTAGTGGTAGTAAGAAATGGAGTTTTGTTTTCACACGTGTCAATATTCGTTAGATGTAGTTCTCGAGGCCCATTCTCAAACGAAAACGTTTTTGTCGTATGCTGTGGTAATGGGCAACCCAAGATGTCTCTTGGAAGCTATTTCAGCGCAACTTAAGTAGAATGGGACAAAAGTTGTCACATGGAAACTGACTTTTAAAGTTTGGGGTTATTTGAATAATATATTTTCATTAGTGATTGAATAAAACAAGTTTTAAATATTGTGTTGATCTATGTAAGATGTCTTTATAAGAGAAAGAGTAGTGATATATATCATTAAGAGTTACCTTCTAGTTCGGAAGATGGTATTAAGTTCTATGACGATGCAACAAAAGCAGAAATATTGAATGACTATTTCGTATCTGTGATTACTAGCGAACAAGCACTGAAACACTCCATTAGAACGCTAGGCTTTGAATTCTGTATCGTGTGGTATGGAGATATCTCTGGATTTAGTACAACGGAATTGTCTTAACTCAAATCGTACAAAACTTGGAGTCCGAATAAAATTTACTTAAACGTCATGTGGTAAGTTCTGGATCTTAACAAATCATTTTCTTATATATTCAACTAGTAGCTAGATTAGGTCAGGTGCCTCAGGACTGGCGTGATGCTAGCGTGACATTAGTGTAAAAATGGAGCTAGGGTCAGTGCTCTAAGCTATGGACCCATCTTCATAACATGCCATGTCGTCAATTTATTGAAGAGGTTTGTTCAAACATTTGAACAGAAACAGTCTGGTGTCTTGCCAATTACACGGCTTTCAACTGAAGAGATCTTGTTTTATGCAACTAGTAGATTGATTGAATGACTAGAACGAATCATACGATAATAGAAAATCAGCTGTTGTTATTTATATAGACTTTGCTAAAGCTATCTGCATGGTCCATCATCATCATCTCACATTAAGATTACATAAGGCTGATATTTGGGGCAATGTTCTCGCTCTGATTGATATTTTTTTCTCGGCTGCAGACGCCAGAGACGTTATCAATTTTTACGATCGATACTATTATCATGATGTGTAAATGAACTTTCAGATTAGGCTCACTCAATCTTAAAAAAAATGTTTACTAATGATACCAAACTAAACCGTGAAACCTGGAATCAGTCCGACTGTCATATTCTTCTAAGAATCCACCAGTCTATCAAGTTTACTGGGGTAAATGAACAGAAAGATCCAGAAGTTCATCTCAAACCCTTTACAACCAAATAGACATATATCTAATATAGTAAAAAGCACTCAAGACAAAATTTTGATCCTATACGAAACCATCGTGAGACTAATATTAGAAAATACCTCCCTAAAATGGAATCTACATTTGCAAAAGGACGTCTCAGAACTCTAGAAAGTTCAACGAAGATGCATCAGAGTGACAATTCAACCGATTGACATATAATCATTAGTGCTCCAAGATACGCGCGAAACCCATAATATTTCAATAACGAATATAAAACAAACAGTTCCTCTCTATTTTCAACAAGCACGTTACAAACAAGAGGCCACTAACTCATGCTCAACAGGCCATTCGCACGTGCATAGATCTAGAGAAACTTCTTCATCTGGGAGGTTGCTGCCTAAAATAACTTACCACCTGGACTCGTCTCAACATTGTTTTTTTTTAAACAACTTTAAAGAAAAATTGAAATCCATACTTAAAATATAAGGAAAATAATTTAGACGCGGAAACATCTGTTAGCTGAGTTCTTGCACAGATCTTAAAATATAACATTGAT
>NW_013667201.1:249698-259903 GCF_000517525.1 Limulus polyphemus
TAGGTCTTGAAAGTCGAGTTGTTCAAATCTTGAAAATAGCTTTGATAACTGGACCAATTGTTGGTTAAGATGTTGCAAAGGAAATATTTGCTAAAGCTTTTCGCCAGACACTAATCATAGCAGAACCGTTTGAAAAGTGACCTATAAGAAATAGTACAGCTTATAAAATGAGTCAGATCAATGTAGGCCGGTGAGGCAATCACTGATTTGCATGACCTTAAGCCAGTCAGGAAATGTCACAGACCTACTGAAGGATGTGCAGATTGTATAGGAATTCTTTTTGGCGGCAAAGGACAGGTTTATGTGTTTTGATAAAGGTAGCTTCCAAAATATAGAGATGAAAGGTTGACAGACCACTTGCAATAATTTGAAATCTGCTATCTGTATAGTTGTCAGCACAAGTCAAGTTCACTAGTAAATGCTGGCCAATCTCTGATTCACATTTTGGTGGTAAATTCTTTTTTTTCACACTCTTAGTTCTTATGGATGTGGGTACATGTTGTTTAATTCTATCCTACAATCTTTGTGAAGTGCAACCTACGTACCGACATTCGCAGTGGCACGAAAATTCATAAATAACCATACTTTTCTTTGTGGTAGGTATCGCATCTTTGTGTGTTGCAGGCAACAACTTACGTGTGGAATAAGCACAGTAGGGTTCACTGCAGAAAATCATTTAGTAATGGCCGTTTTCAATTGTTTTTCAAATTTTGTTGAAATGTTACCAATCCATCGTAGTTTGTTCAACTGAGGAACCAACAAAAATAATTCCATGGTTTATTTAGATTGTTACTTGGAAATAAGAGTATTCAACTATAGAATTCAACCATTTGTATGTGTATCAAGTAAGAATAATAGATTTGTTAACTGTACGATACAATATGCAATAGAAAGAAGGTTGATATGAGATTCAGATTGTTTTATGTTTAAACTAGTTTTTATTCATACATCCGAGATTTTAGCTAAAGGATCATATTTTTTTGTTGTACCTATCTTACATCTGTATTATGAATACTCTTGTTTTTGTGATGGAAACTGTTAGACTCGTCAGCTTTGGTCACTATTCAGTATAGGAGTAACCAATGAGGCGGTGTTGCTGACTAGTTGCCGACATGTCTGAATTATGGGGTCTCTGACTTGGCTGTTTAACCAATGTGTTGCATAAGGTACCGTTCAGGTAAAATTTATTAGATTTTTAACCAGTGTAATCAGTGATGCTGAGCACGCAAAAAAATTGAAGGGCCTAAATCCCCAAAAATATTTATTCCCGATACTGAAACACCGATACATGTACACACGTTTCCTAAGTTATATACAACTATGCCTGTGTAACAGTTAAATGTTTTTGTGTAGTGACAGGATGTACAATAAGAATTGACATCACAGCGTAGTCCAAAGTATAATTCCATGTATGTATTTACAGTAATAATACGTACAGTATAAGGTATGTGCACACATTTGGAGCAGTGAAAACATTATATAAAGAACAAGTGAAAAGATATCCTTTCTTGTTGTTGTTCGTTTGATGAAGATCATCCTTTCTTGTTCTTGTTCGTTTGATGAAGATAGTTTTATATATTATTCATCATCCTTTCTTGTTGTTGTTCGTTGATGAAGATAGTTTTACATATTATTCATCATCCTTTCTTGTTGTTGTTCGTTGATGAAGATAGTTTTACATATTATTCATCGAATAATATGTTTCGACAGCACTATCAAGTCACTGAGGTGCTTGCTCTTTCGACAAGCTTCGATGCAGAACGAGATATGACTGGCGGAGTTAGAATTAACAGAGTTCAAGTTTGGATACATCTCTGTGAGTTCCTCCTTTACCGTATGTTGCATGTAAATTTCACGAATCTCACAGATGGAGTAAACGGCTTGTAAAAAATCCTTATTCTATCATTTTCATGCACGGCATTTACTCTACGCTTTATACAGGTATTATGTGTTAGATCGATCAAACCTGGTCTATTTGAAAAAAAATGTACGCGGTTAGACAAACTCACGCAGACGTAACTTTATTTAATAAAACTACACGAAAGTAAACAATATAGTAATGGTATATATATATATATAATAATGTACAGAGTATGAAACAGTTATAAGTGTTCAGAGTATGGCACGGATTACAGAGTTGAAACAAAGAAACTCACAAAAACGACGAATAAAACTCGTAGTAAAGAAACAAGTAGTTAAAAGGTGTTTATAGCAGTCTATGAATCGAACTGAAGCTAAATTATTGTGAAGTAAAGTAAATGTAAAGTTGTAATGAAGGTAGGTGATATACATGTTCACGAAGTGATAAACATATGGTTTTGAATGAACTGCTCATGCGTATTTTAGACCTGAATAAATATAGAAAGCACATAGAAATTGTAGTTACTGTTATGCCAATTTTTTAGGAAATTACACGCGGATTAAAGCGTTGTTTGCGTGAAACAGTTTGCGTATAAAACTGAAATCGAACCCAGTCGCCACGTGATGACAACGACATTGTGTCATCGTGTAACAAACTCGTTGCAACAGAAAGTTTGACTGAGCAAAAAACAAGTAAGGTTATTCTGAATGTAAAAGTCAATATGCAATCCGGACTCCTTGGACAAAGGCCTTTCTAACGATAGGAAATTTGTAGCGTTTGATCGAGAAATTTGCAAGACAACACAAGCATATTATAGACGTATAACAGTGACAATTTCACCACTTTTCATACAATCTTTAATATGACTATTATGAAAATCGATTTTATAAATTAACATAATAACTACGGACTATGCATAACATTTCCTTTCATTGCATAATCCAACACAAAAACCTCATTCCATTTTCAAAGTTATAATTTTAATCAACTCTAACATAAGTTATGCTGAATAATATGTTTCAACCGTGTGGTTGAATTAGTATAAATCGTATAATTAGCATGGTCGATATAGAGTATAAATAACTTTCATCATTCTAGATGTATATAGTCCAACACAAACTTAAGCACTTAACATTTTACACATATTATTTTATTTACGCCACCAAAAGTTATGTTGAATCAACTGTCTACTACAGTGTTGTCGTTCATTTAGTATAGATCACATAATTAACATAGTTGCTATACGATATAAATAACTTTCTTTATCCTGACCTTACATACTCCAACTCAAGTCCAAGCATTCACCACACCATAGAGAACTGAAGCTATGTTTGTTATCTCTTGACTTTCCTCAAATTCTTTGCCAACTTTTTCCTTGAATTATTTGTCCTTAGGTTGGTAAGCGATCAGCTTACGGATTTACAACGCCAAAATTCGGTGTTCTATTCCCCATGGAGGAAAGAGAGCAGATAGCCCATTGTGTAGTTTTGCACTAAAACAAACGGACTTATTATTCCGCTTTTGAAACCAAGCACGCCAGACAAGCAGAAAAATATTTCGGGATTGGGCTGTCCACATATTTTCCGGTTGCACACTCGATTAGGTTCACACATCATAAGTGGTCTCAAACAAGGACTAATACATACCTGTTTATTTAATATAGAAAAAAATGGAAAGATAAGAGAAAGAAGAACAATAGTGGCATTTCCTGTATAAGTCTTTTGTTAGTTATCGCTGAAATTCTAGTGGTTTCTTACCTCGTTTCACAAAGAATGACTCGACAATGGGGTACTTGATGATAAGAGTTGGGACCAGCATACAGAGCAGCAAAACATTGAAAAAAAATGAGCTAAAGGTTGCAAATCCACATCATAGAACATGCTTCCCCTTTCTGCCGTGAGGACGTTATTATGTCACGGTTAATCTCACTATTTATTGGTAAGGGTTAGTCCAGGAGTTAGCGGTGGGTGGTGTTTACTAGATACTTTCCTTCCAGCCTATCACTGCTAAATCAGGGACGGTTAGCGTCGACAAACCTTGTGTAACTTTGCGCGAAATGCAAAAAAAACAAACAAACCTTCTTCGTGTGCAGAATTAAGGTGACCGTGCATACGATTTAAACCTGGGAATGTTGAAACTATAAGCGAGTGCTCTTCTAGCTGAGCTAAAGAGTTAGCCCAGTAGAAAGTGCAAGTAAGGAACTTTGCAAAAATACAAACTCCTAAATTCTCATCCTCTTAAAAAGAAGGTCTATCTTTAGGCCCTATCTCAAAGCTACAAATCTGTGTTACTAATAACGCAGAGTTTTAATATTTTATTGGAATCGTATATCAATGAATGTTTATCTTGAAATGTCGACATGTAATCTCAGGAAGGCACTACGTAATTTAAAATACAAATACATTTGTTGTCATTTTGTTCTCTGTACATGTGACCAAAATGAATAATATTAGTGGTGTGCAAAGCAAGGAAAATAATATGTTTTTGGAGACTTATCTTACACACACATTTATATAGTACAGTACAATGGCCAGTCGTAGCAGAACAGGCAATACATCCTTGGCCACGCATATTGTCAAATGAAGGATCACGCTTTTCAATAAAAGATTCTACAGTTGACTGCTGTCTTTTTATCAGCCCACACTACCATCTATAAAAACAAAAGAAAATTGATTTTGTTTGCTGCAGTCAGGTGTTGTGTCTAGGCAGATGGAAAAGTACTTTGCCTTTTTAACGTCACTTACAAGATCTTTGCAAACAATCTCAGCACTGGTACGAATGAGTTCATTTTGAAATGAAGTTTAGGTGTAACCAAGGTATCCATGTAGATTTGCTTTGGTTTTTTGTAGATGTTCAGCCATACCCGATTTCTAGGAGTGATAAGCTAAACAAGCTCAAGAAAAACTCCTCTGTTGTATGAGACTTCAGTTCGAGTGTGGCCATGGGGAAAAAGGTATAAACGGACTAAAGTATTTTTAACAGCAAGTAACAGACATAGAATATCATGTCACTGTTGCTTCTCCTATATTTCAACCAATAGTTTTCTACTTTCTTTCTTACTAAGCATTGTATCTACAGGAACACCTTTGTTGAAATTTCTCCAAGCTTCCATACAATCAGTAGGGTGTTGGCTTTGACTTACTTTCAAAGCCTTCTTTAGCTCCTAGTGCTTTGGACAATTGTCTATAGCCACCATGTTGAAATTTCACGCTATAACAAAGTTTGATAAATCCTGGCATAGAAAGTATAGAGCAGCATATTTGATTATATCATACTCCACTCGAGGGCGTGAATTAAACCGTTATGGTTGAAAACATCTCTTCTTACTATTGAAATTATTATTAGGGTAGGAATCCACTTTCATTTGGATAAGTCAGTGTCTGACATAGGCATCTCGAGAAAGCGATTCACTAATACAACAAAATCTTAAAGTTCAGCACTTGCATCGGAAGTGGAAGTAGATTAACATCAGAACTGGAGCAGCTGGAATGCATAAGCTTATTAAACCCAAGTGCTGTGGAAGTTGAAACAGTAGCAGAAGTCGAAGATGAAGCAAATATTTTACTTTTATTTCTGGAAGTATTGTTGTAACGTTTTTTTTCTTTTTGGATCCTTTTGAATTATCTGATAACTGTCTCAAATTAGTTTATTTTGTTTTTTAACATTATTATAAGCTTAAACCCTGTTGTAACTTGTAACTTTAAGTTTGCTGCCACTAACTGTAATACAACACAATGTAAACAAAAAACAACTTACTTGTACAATGAAGTGCAATAGGAAACATTGACAACAACTCTATATCCTGTAATAAATCTATCTTTTAACTAAAGCTACTCTTCAACATTATTTCATATTTATAATCTCCATTCAAATATGCGAGAAAGCTTTAGGTCACATCTTTAGAGTTTTCCAGAAGCTCTAAGCCTATGTTAACTTCCTGAACCTTATCATAATCTCAAACACCCGCAGCTCCCTCTAGCTAACAAGCAAAAAATATCTTACAACACTGCCCCTTCCTGAATTGTGAAGTTTCTTGAACAATCATAATACAGAAAAAAATAAAACACTACACTAAATTGTCCATTCAGTTTTTTTTTCTGACGGCTTTCCCTTCCAAAGCCCATGATATACGAATGCGATGGCATCTTTCCCCTTGTTGTCACTGACTGTACTGTTGCTGAGGGGAGTTCTTCATAGCTAGATCGTCAGATAAATCCACTAGCAGCTCCAACTTTGATGATTCTCTGGCAGTAGTCCCTGCAGGAACTCCAGGCTCCTCAGCAGGTTAAGGTTCCATTGACAAGTTCTTCCTGTGGTTACAGAGTTTGCTATTCTCTCATTGACATATTTCCAAAGATGATCATGGTGAATGAACTTTGGCTTGGATGACCTGTTCTTCGAACATCCACTTAAACTTGAAGTTTGTACTCTCTTAGGACGAGAACTGTTCAGCTATATCATGTCATTTCGATTAAAGCCAATTTTATCAGCATTAAACACCATATTTTTCTTTCGATTTAGCACAAGCTGATTTAAGTCTTTACTGTGTAAAGTCACATTTATCTAAAATTCTTCACATCCATGAGCCTTCCAACCACAATTTCCTCAGGACATGCTAAAGTATTTGGTTCCAATATGCTCTTCTCAGTAGAGTATTTTACTTCCTAGTAATGCAAAAACCATTGTCCCTGCTTCTACTGCCTGTTAACATCTTGTGTTGTAATTGCCATATAGTACATCAGGATTTCTTGGTCATTGACTGTGAAGCTAACCTCACATCCATATCTCTGCAAGAAGTCATTTCCCAAGATGCACTTTCCTTCAATGTCAATTACCCACACATGATGTGGTGTAGAGAAACTTCCACTGTAAGGGTAACTTCCAACTTCCCTTTTGCTGAAGTTTATTCCCACCTATTGTTTGCGTCAATCTCTCTTCTCTCTTTATTTCAGGAGGCAATTTCCTACCTTTCATTAATAAATCGGATAGAACACTTATAGAAGTGGAACCATGTCAGTCAACATACTGAAAGGTTTTCCATCAATAAGCCTGTGGACCCGTGGATGAATTTCTTTTCTCATTTGGGATAGATGTACTACTACCAGCTGTTGATTCGTTACAATGTCAGCTGTAATGACTAAATTTTCCTCATTTCCCTCTGGTAGACTTTGAGAGAAGTGCTTATTCCATAAAGGATTTTGCCTGTAGTTTCTGGCAATATGTCCCTTGAAGTTACAATTGAAACATCTGTTTTCTTATCACCTATTGCCTCCATTCTGTGTAACTAGCTGTTTGGTTAAAACTTTCTGCTACTCTAGGTTATCCTTAAGTGGATTTCTTTGTGTGTGTGTGCTCATCGTAATTCCGGCGATTTTTCTCTAAAGTATCTTGAAATGGGAATCATAATCATTCCAGTGATACCTATACGCACATATATTTGTAAGCAAATTTTTCTTTATACCACTGACCAATCAGTTATCTTGTGCAGATGGCCTTTTTAAAAGTTATGACTACGTCCTTGGTTGACCAGCTTTTCAAAGCAATAGCTCAAATGTTTCACACCACGAGATGCATTCTTAGCTAATCAAGGCGAAGTACACTATCCTACCAAAGTCACGGGACACAGGTAGTTATGAATAAAACATGGCTTTATTCCAAGAAAGTAATAGCGTGTTGGCCTGCCTTTGGCCTTAATGACTGATTCAAAGCGTCGTGGAAGACTATCTACTAATTTCTGGTAGAAAGCTGGTGGTATTGTGTTCCACTCATTCTTTAAAGCATAGTAAACTCTACTATTGAAGAGCGCCGTCTTGACCTTGCCCTAATTCTGCATTCCAGTTCATCCCAAAGATGTTCTATTGGGTTGAGGTTGAGGCTCTGTGCTGGCCATTGCAATGTTTCAATTTTATTATCTTCAAACCACGTGTTCACAATCTTTGCTTTGTGACACGGAGGTTATCATGTTGGAAGGTGTAAGGGCTGGTACCATAAAATTGCCATAATGTATGACATACAGAATTGTTCAGAACATCAATGTAGGACTCAGCATTCATGGATCCATGCACTGTAACCAGTGGGCCTAGTGCATACCACGAGAATCACCCCCAGACCATGATACCGCCACCTCCAAACTTCACTGTTGGGACAACATACTCAGGTAATAAGCGTTCTCCAGGCATCCTCCATACCCAAACACGTCCATCAGACTGGAAGAGCGTGAAGCGTGACTCGTCGCTCCACAGGATTGATTTCCATTAATCCACGGTCCAGGTTCGATGTGCCTTTCCACATGCCAATCGACGATGTGCATTTGTTGTTGTTATCAACGGCTTGTGGGCTGCAGCTGTTCCGTGAACATTCGTGGCATGCAACTCTCGACGTGTCATGGAAACACTTATAGGATTGCTTGTGGCTGCTTGCATCTACAAACACAGATTCTCTAGGGTTTGAGGGCGAGATGCGGTAACCAGCCTTCTCAAGGCGCGTCGGCTCCTGTCAGTCAGTATTTTAGCCTAGCTGGTTTCCTGGGGCTCATTGTCACCTGTGAACTTTCATTTCTTCATCAGGTTGCCAACTGTCGACATAAGAATGTTTAATTGTTGCGCAATAGCAGGTACAGACATTTTACCCAAACGACATCCAACTATCCTTCCTCTCTGAAATTCTGTTAGATCTTTCCAGCGAACCCTGATCACCTTTATAGGCCAAACTATTTGCATATTTCGTCGTCACACCCATTTTCCTGCAATCAGAGGCATGTCCCATGACTTTTGGAGGATAATGTATTCGTACAACGGATAGAATAATAACTACTGTTGTTTGTAAGAAACAGATTATATAAATAATGTTCCAACCACTCCTGTGTGTTGTATCCCAGCCGGGCTGATGAGCTCTATATTGAGCGAAGCGTCTGGTCGACGTTGCATATGGCTGACATGAAGTGGCTGAAACACTATTATATACTCTTTTTTATTCTTGAAAACCCTAAGAGACTGATTCAAGAATGTAGTGTAAAAATATAATAGCCTTAATATTGATGTCATATGACATATATAACTAATTTAATTATTATTTATTTTAGAGTAATAGTCAGATATTAAATTATGTTCTAATTAAAACAATTATTTAGTCACTTTTCCCAATCCTGTATACAATTTGTAAACGTAAATGTCGTTGTTTCGACGCGTAGTATGCAGAATGTGTTTTGTTTAGTAAAGGTACAGCTACCATAGTCCGTATCTTATTTTATTATTCTAAAAATAAGATAAAATCTTGCGAAAGAGGCACACAACAGTGATATTGCCAAGTGGCGTTTCTAGTATGTTTTATTTGGGAGGAGGAGCATAAGTGGCAAACAGTTGGTTTTGGGGAACAGAAAAAATTAGCACTTTCATGTCAGTAGGAGTCGCAATGTAGAGAATTTAAAAACTTAAAATACTATATTTCAGATTGGGGAGGAGGAGTCTACTGGGTGCCAGAGCTCCCCAATGTGGTCTGCCCCAACACACCCAGGTGGATACGCCACTGGGACTGAACATAGTCGGTAATGTCCTGGGGTGTCATTAATATAAACAAGCCAACCAAGAGGTTCTTAAAAAAGGAAGGTGACATGGATATCTAGGCAATATTACATTCTTCTTCTTGCATAAAGGATAGAGACAGCCTTAGGCTTTCTGTTCTAAATAAAAGTGTAAGTGTTCGAGACAGGCTTTCAACAGGATTATTTTGAAATCGACAACTAACACAATAGGCCTGTATACAACCTAATATAATTTAAGACTGTTACGAGAGGAAAATTGACGTGAAGAGAAACTTCTGGACGTTTTCCCACGGAAATACTTATTTTGTTATTTATGTAGGAAGCTTTTACTTGCGTTATTGGAACCATCGTCGTGTAAGATGTTTGTTACGTATTAAAATTTCGAATGGTCTTAAATTGTTTGTTTGTAATTAAGCACAAAGCTAGACAATGGGCTATCTGTGCTCTGCCCACCACGGGTATCGAAATCCGGATTCTAGCGTTTTAAGTCCATAGACATATCGCTGTGCCACTGGGGGCGTCTTAAATTGAGTTAAATGATAATTTACATTTAGTAGTTAAATTTGGATTTAGTAGTTGAGTAAAAGCCGATATATATAAAGGTTCCTGGTCAAATATCTGAAATTTTCCGATTGGTAAGCGTTACAATAATCATAGCTATAGTTTCCAAACTTCATAGCATACTGACTATAGCCACTAATAATAGATACTCTCTTTGGCGCAACGCGTTGGTTATATTTATAGGTGAGTGGAGGCGTTCTAGAAATTTTAGTTTTACGTAACATTATAAATTTAAGCTTTCAC
>NW_013667201.1:260896-263306 GCF_000517525.1 Limulus polyphemus
CTACAACTCCCTCTTTAGAGATTTAAAAATTGGCTTTAGACAATTTTTAACTAAGATATTATATATATATATACATATATATTGGCAACAATACATTAAATATAATACATTATTCAAAGGATTATACCACTTCAATAACCATTACAGTATACAAACACAATCACTACAAATAACCTAATGATTATAAAATTACATAGTACATGAAAGTACATCGGCACAAATGTTATCAACCCTTATGGCATAGATTATCTTCCAACTATATTCTCATAATGATAAATTGCAATTTAACAACCTTACGTTTTTTTGTGTGTTTTCTTTTTTCTTCCTCTCTTCTATCTTTCTTTCTCTCTTTCTTTTTCTTTCTCTCTTTTATCTTTCTTTCTTTCTTTTTCTTTTTGATTAGGTATCCCATCGTGGATAACAATACTAAGATCATGTCCTCAGGACGGAGCTTACGTTCTTTAAAAGCTGGGATAGGTTTCAAACGAGCAACAGGAATACTCTGGTTAGATTTGCCGACTAACTGACAGGTATGACAAGCTTTACAAAATTGAGAAACGTCTTGCCTAATTTTTGCCTAAAAGAAATGTCTCATACTTTTGTTACATGTCTTGTTGCCACCCAAAGGACCTCCCATGGGGAATTCATGGGCAACTTTCAATATTTCAGAATGATATGGTTTGGGAACAACGACTTGATAAACAATAGCCCAATCCTCCGAAGCTGGTACATCTGGTGGTCTCCATTTCCCCATAAGCACACCATTTTTGAAAAAAAATAACCATTTGGAACTTTCTCTAATTCATATTTAGGGAGTGCATATTTAAACAGTGAAGAGATCTGCAGATCTTTCTCTCATTCAGCTATCAGTTTATTTTTAGTAAACGGAACTTCACCAAGTGAATCAGATCCCTTACGTCCATCGTTGTCCCTCACCAAGGAATCATCAGTAGGACAATTATCCACAAGATCCTCGTCGAATCCAAAAAATGTTTGAGACAAATCTATTATATCGTCCTCTAAATCCGTGTCTATCATTTGTTTTTGGCTTAATTTTTTAGCCTGAACTCTAGTCACAGTACACGAGGGAAATACATCAGAATTCTCTTCAACTACCACATCATCCTTAGATAAAATAGTGATCAGCTCGCTAACCATTTTAGGTTCGGCAACAACTTTTTCCCCTGCCAAATTGTTTCCCAACAACAATGATACACCCTTAATTGGCAGAGTATGTCTTATCCAACAATAACCGGTCCCGAAACTAGGTCGGATGATAAATGAAGGTTATGCAGAGGAACATTAACAAAGCCACCCTCAATACTCTGAGCAATAACAGACTCACCAGTGGCAGACTCGAATCTAAAAGTAATATATCTTCTAACAATAATGATTGAGTCACCCTGGTATCACGTAGATTACGTATGGATATGGGATTGCCAGTGTCATTTGTCAAAGACACAAAACCAACAGACACAAAAGGTCTAAATTCCTCCCTGCTTAAATCAGCCTTTATATCAGTGGCCATATCAACAACATCGGGTGATCTGGTAAAACCACGCCCATATGTGGACACAAACGCACTGGGTGTTGCCTCCTTTTCTTTTTTTTTTCTCTTTCAAACACCAAGAATCGGACATAACATGAACAAGTTTTTTACAAAAATGGCAGATATGCCTTGATTGTTTTCAAGAAGTTTTATCCTGATTGTCAAAAGGTTTAGAACTAGAGGAGCTGGATTTTTTAGAAGAATCCTCAACTTTTGCGGATTGAACAGATACAGGTTTTTGTTAAGATAGTAGGAATTTTATTTTATGAAAGTGGTTTTATGTGTTAAAGTGTAATCATCGAAAAGAGTGGCTGTTTCTGTAGTGTTTCAACTTTCTTTTCTTCTAAGTAAGTTTTGAGGTCGTCAAGTGCACAACGTTTAAATTCCTCAATTAGGCATAATTGTCTTAATTTGTCGAAACTGTTGCCAATATACATAGAATTGCACCATCGATCAAAATAAACCTCTTTTTCGTGGGCAAATTCCATATAAGTTTGATTATCTTGTTTGCGATAACCTCACAACTTTTGGCGATAAGCCTCTGGTATTAACTTTGAGAATAGCTGCTTTAACCTTATCATAATTCGCACAATCTTCTAAAGAATGAGCGGCATAACCTTCTTGTCCTTTACCAGTTAAGACACTTTGTAATAATAATGACCATTTTTCGGTGGGCCATTACATGGTTTGGGCAACCTTCTCAAAATGTTGGAAATATTTATCAACTTCATTTTCATTGAACGGTGGTACTTTGACTAAGTTCAAAGTTGTCATTTTGCCTTGGTCCAACATTGTTGAGTCTAATTTCCATTTCTTTCAGCCTAATTTCTTTTTCGGCTTCAATGTGAGCTTTTTCGGCTT